>NC_134484.1:227741583-227810111 GCF_040206685.1 Ascaphus truei
TGTCTTAGGCAGGTCTGCAACCCCGCCTTTCCCCATTATCACCCAGCATACAGCACTTCCACTGCAGCAAGGGATTCTGGGAAATGACATGCAAATGAGCACACAGTGTCACTTTTTGCCTCAATAACCATTTTTAACATGGTTCCCTATAGGCTTAAGCTTTCTGCATGGTCACAGCTTTGAGCACAGCCAGGGTTAAGGTGCATACCCAGAAAACCACCCACAGACAGCCGTTTCGACCTTGATGGGTCTCATCAGTGTGGGGTTGATTTTACTGGGAATGCAATAGAGGCTATGGGATAGGCTAAACCATAATACTGAGTTAAGTTATGGTGAGTAAAAAAAGTGACAAAAACCCTCCACAGGAAAGCAAATATGCAAATATAACTGTATGCTCATCTGCATGTCTGTAAGGAATCCACTACTGGCTTTGACTATTGCCTTGCAGACTTGTGCAGTTGCAGGCTTCCTCTGGCAATCTATGGCACAGGTGCTGCCTCTCATTGCAGCTTCTGCCCTGTGCTACTTCATTGGAGGAATTCTCACACACCCTCCTCCTGTGATTGGATCTCCGCCCTTTATATTCTAGGCGTTGGCTCTGAACCAGCGCCGAGCATAACTATTCCTACCTCTATGTTACTGTCTCTGCCACAAACCACCCCAGGCCTCTCTCCTAGCGTTCTTACCTTCCAAGTTCCTGAGTATCCAGAGGCCTGGTCCTGGACGTCTGTGCTGAAGCGTTGTTGCCAGCACTGGCCTGCTGCTATCTCCTTGCAGTGGCCTACCCTGGACGTCTGTGCTGAAGCGTTGATGCCAGCACTGGTAACTGCTGCATTCCCTCCTAGCAGTAGCTACCCTTCCTGTCCTGTGGCCTGCCGCTATTCTCCTGTAGTGGTCTATCCTGGACGTCTGTGCTGAAGCGTTGATGCCAGCACTGGTACTGCTGCATTCCCTCCTAGCAGTGGCTACCCTTCCCTTCCTGCGGCTTGCTGCGATCCTCTTGCAGTGACCTGCCTTGGACTTCTGCGCTGAAGCGTTGGTTCTTCCCGACGCTGCCCTGCGGTGAACTTCGGCCAGCCTGCTGTCTCCTCCTGCTGAGATCGGCGTCATGGGCCGAGGCCGCTCCTCGCGCAGAAGCCACCCCCGCGCTCACGCTCCTAAGCTGAAGCGGGGCACTCCTGATTTCCTGTTGCCGAACTCCTGCTTCATTAACGACGATGCTGCCTTCTCCAATCCTGACCCTGCGATGTACGACTACGAACTGCGCACTCCGGATCAGTCTGCGTGGACTCAGGTCGGTGATTATATAACCCCACCTCAGCCCCGCGGTCCGGTCCCGGTTTGTGGCGAGCATCGGCGTAACAGTATGCTCGGCCCATTAAAACCGGACCGCGCCGTGGCGGGGGATGGCAATTTACCAACTGATGTTATGTCCCGACCTGCGTATCAGTCCCACTATGAAGGCCAGTATTTGTGTGAAGTAATACCCCTGATGGATGAAATGTTAACCTATGAAGGTTTAACCCCTTTGCAAAGACAATGCCGTTGTGATCTCTTTATTAAGGCTTACTGCATCCTGAACTTAAAACAGTCTCTGGCCGCTTGTATTCGCTCTCCTGATTCCCCTATAACCTGGGATAATGTGAACCCTATGGAACTGGCCGACGCCCAAGAGGCAATCTATGCCCTGGCCTCATCACTGGACATTCATCTAGTAGAACAGAGCGCCCTCCTCATGTTGGCTCAGTCTCAAGATACACTCCATGTACTTTCCTCTACACTAGACACTCACATAATAGAACAGGATCCCCTCCTTGCCAGCTATGCTGCTGCTTGGCAGATTCTCTGTGCTGCCAGTCCTGTTACTAAACCTGTGGGGTTACCTCTCTCTCCTAAGAATGGTCAAACCATTTCTCTGTCGCTGCCCGCTAAGGAAGAAGCTGCCACGCTCCCTAATCCTGAGTTAACCTCCCTAAGTTCTGTCCCTGAGGTTATTTCGGTCTTAACCCCTGCTAGTCAGGCTTATGCGTTCCCCACTGTAAATCCCTGCAGTACCCAGGTCAGTGTGTCTTCCCTAGCACCAGAGAATGAATCCTGTTTGCCCTCTTTTCCTAAACCAAAAATTCTAAGCTCTGTTTCCGAGGTTTTTTCTGTATTAACCCCTGCTAGTCTGCTCTGTGAGGTTCCTACTGCTAACCCTAGTATTCCGCAGTCTAATGATAGGTCCCTAGGGCAAGAGGCAGAACCCCCTATGACCCCACTCTCGGAGACTAGCTTCTATTTCTCTGATTCTCAGGTACAGAGTAATTTAACCCTTGGGGTTTTTCCTATGTTAACCCCTGCAGGTCAGCCCTGTGAACCTTCCTTGGTAGATCCCTTTAGTTCGTCAGTCAGGGACACCTCCTTGGCCTCAGAGGATCAACCCCTTTTGTCCTCTGACTCAGCTAAAATTCTCGGGGTTATGCCCCCTGAACTTTCGGCAATAATACTGGCTCCAGTAAAAAGTACTCTGGAGCCGTTTGTTTCTCTAAACCTGTTCGCAGAATCCCTACTCCTAGGTATTTCACTCACCCCGTCTGTCACTCAGAGAGCTGAGACCCCTGCTTCTGAGCATAGACCCCTTTTCGTGGAATCTGTTGTCGTTTCTGATGTTCCAGACACTCCTTCCCAAATACCCACTTCAGAGACCAGCACAGGCGTGGTTGCCCCACTTGCACTGTCTGAGTTCTCCTTTTCTCAAATCCTAGGGTTTAAAGCGAACAGTACATATTATGCTCCTTTCCAAGTGACCCCTACTGAGATCAGCGTATCTGCTGTTGCTCCCTCAGTACCATTAAAGTTAGGGCCCTTCTTTTTGAAGGATCAGGCTTTCAAGTTTGAGACTCCCTTTATCCCTGACTTTGTAAATCTGCAGTCCCTTCTCACTGTAGTTAAAAGTTCTCCAGCAGCCGCTGAGTTAAGCTTTGCCGCTGCCAAATCTTCTGTTATAGAAGCAACCTTGCCTAGCTTACTTCTGTCTGTCCTATCTGTGATGCCTATCACCTTTACTAAAATTTCTGTTTTGCAAGGTATTTCTCCTATTAAATCTGTGATACCTGCAATTCCTTTAATCAGTTCCAAAACCCCTGTCACTAAGTCTCCCATGGAGTCTGATGCCCTCACTAGGGATTCTCAGGGACCCAATTCTGTAAAAAGCAAGATGTCCCTTGTGTCTGTTGGAGAGTTTACCCCAGTTTCTCTCACGGATCATGCCACAGCCTCCGGGATGATTAAAAATGACTTTAAGTCTGGGATGCTCATTCCTGTAATAATACTGTTTCACGCTGATTCACCCAAAGTATTCGGGGTATCCACTACTGACTGTATGTCTACTACCACGAACTCAGGCGTATCGCATTTGGAACTTTCCCTTTTTTCAGAAGATCCCATCTTTAAAATGGACTTATATTTCTCTGTGTCTTCCACAATACTTGGGGTACTTGCTATTGACTGTCCTGTCCCAAAACTAGGGTTACCTCTCAAAAAGGTGCCTGGAGCTACCGATGTTAAAAACCCTATGTTTAAAACAGTAACAATTTGCATTGCTTCTCCCACAGTATCATGTGAGACCTGGGTACCTGGGACCTCCACTCCGAAGCCAAGCTCTAGTTCTCTGTCTTCTTTCTCTGTGTTGGAGGCACCCAGCTTTAACCCCAAGACTTTTTTCCCTAAGGTTGATGCACCGCTTAACCGCCTGCCTTGTTTTTTGGATAAAATCTGTTTTCTCACCTTTCAAACAGACTCCTTACTCGCAGGTCTCTGTGCGGTGCCCAAAATGCCCGATCTGTATGGCAATTGGCCTCTCCCTAAGACGAAGACACCCTTACTGGACCTCGTCGCTTTACCTGAAGCATCCGTTCCTGTTCTCTATGGGTCCACTATGGGTATAGACATGCTTATTATGTCCTTCGCCAAGGCCACAATTTCGGATTTGATTCTCTCTAAAGATCACAAACCAAAGGAAGCGGATCCTTCTTCAACTGCCAGTACCATGAGTTGCATACACACTGCTACAAAAGTACCGCTGCAATAGTGTGTAGTGAACCCTCCCGCCCCCATTCCCTTGCTAACCACCACCCGGAATTCCTTGGAAGCTAAAGACTCTCGCAACTTCCTCCGTGCTGATTTCACCAAAGACATTGCCTTCTCTGAAGGTCCCTCTGCCATTTTTGTCCGACAATCTGTGTCCTGTGTCCCGTACTCTTGGACTATTACTATGCACCGGACACCTGGCTACTGTCCTTCCGATGTTCCCATTCCGGAGCCCTCAGGTCCCATTGTCCATGTACCAAGAACTGCAGTACCACCACTGTCTTTCATGACACTCGCCAATGTACATCTGGATTGTGGACCTAATTCTCGCCGGAGACACTTCAGGAACAACTCAATGTCTCCCAGACCTATGAATGGTCCTGTTCACCCAGGCTTCTCACCCAGTGGTGGGGGTACTGTAAGGAATCCCAACAAACTATGGGCTTTCAACGCCACCTCTCGCCTAAGGAGGTTTAGGAACAATTCCATGTCCCCCAAATCTGTGATGGATCTTGTTCGTCCGGAGGTCTCACCTGAAGGGGGGGGTACTGTAAGGAATCCACTACTGGCTTTGACTATTGCCTTGCAGACTTGTGCAGTTGCAGGCTTCCTCTGGCAATCTATGGCACAGGTGCTGCCTCTCATTGCAGCTTCTGCCCTGTGCTACTTCATTGGAGAAATTCTCACACACCCTCCTCCTGTGATTGGATCTCCGCCCTTTATATTCTAGGCGTTGGCTCTGAACCAGCGCCGAGCATAACTATTCCTACCTCTATGTTACTGTCTCTGCCACAAACCACCCCAGGCCTCTCTCCTAGCGTTCTTACCTTCCAAGTTCCTGAGTATCCAGAGGCCTGGTCCTGGACGTCTGTGCTGAAGCGTTGTTGCCAGCACTGGCCTGCTGCTATCTCCTTGCAGTGGCCTACCCTGGACGTCTGTGCTGAAGCGTTGATGCCAGCACTGGTAACTGCTGCATTCCCTCCTAGCAGTAGCTACCCTTCCTGTCCTGTGGCCTGCCGCTATTCTCCTGTAGTGGTCTATCCTGGACGTCTGTGCTGAAGCGTTGATGCCAGCACTGGTACTGCTGCATTCCCTCCTAGCAGTGGCTACCCTTCCCTTCCTGCGGATTGCTGCGATCCTCTTGCAGTGACCTGCCTTGGACTTCTGCGCTGAAGCGTTGGTTCTTCCCGACGCTGCCCTGCGGTGAACTTCGGCCAGCCTGCTGTCTCCTCCTGCTGAGATCGGCGTCATGGGCCGAGGCCGCTCCTCGCGCAGAAGCCACCCCCGCGCTCACGCTCCTAAGCTGAAGCGGGGCACTCCTGATTTCCTGTTGCCGAACTCCTGCTTCATTAACGACGATGCTGCCTTCTCCAATCCTGACCCTGCGATGTACGACTACGAACTGCGCACTCCGGATCAGTCTGCGTGGACTCAGGTCGGTGATTATATAACCCCACCTCAGCCCCGCGGTCCGGTCCCGGTTTGTGGCGAGCATCGGCGTAACAATGTCTTAGGCAGGTCTGCAACCCCGCCTTTCCCTATTATCACCCAGCATACAGCACTTCCACTGCAGCAAGGAATTCTGGGAAATTACATGCAAATGAGCACATAGTGTCACTTTTTGCCTCAATAACCATTTTTAACATGGTTCCCTATAGGCTTAAGCTTGCTATAAATATACATATACACATCAGAGGATGAAGTCTCCGATATATTTGAGACGAAATACGTAAGGGCGCTACTGACTACACCAAGTATCCAGCTCACTGAGCTTTTGCTGAATTGGAAGGGAACTGTTGTGCTGTGGAACCAAAGAAGCGTGTGCTATTCAGCCAGGGGGGACATTGAGTGGACGCACAACATGGAGGTACCCGGCTGTAGGAAGCGATTCACATGCATGCAGCTACAAGATCACAGCTCTTGACCGACAGAGAAACCATGGATGACGGGTGTTTTAGTTCGATGCGCATGTCCTACCTCAATGCTGTGAGTGTACTGATTTTAGCTTGTGATAATTAAACCTTAACTATTTACACTATGGAGCCCGCGCTGTCCCTTTTTGTTTTATAGAAGAATCATGGAAAGTGGTTGTTTCCTGTGGATAGCTGCTCAGGTGTTCCAGTGTTTTTTTATTATTTTTCAAGGTTTAAATTTAATTTTATTTGTTTGGTTTTTGGCTTTCCCTTCCTGGTGTTTTTTTCCTTGTGTTTCCACATCCCTTTCCCAGTCCCTCCTTCCTTGTCATATATGTTGTTTGTCTGTGTGTTGGATCTGTTTTGCAACTGCTATGCTATACTGTAGGACACCAGCCTCTCTATTCCTACTTATTCATATAGTTAAAAAAACCTTTATCCATTACTTATCTACTGGCGCTGTGATTATATGTGTTTTGTTTTGTAATATATATTTTTATATATATATATAAAATACTAGCTGAGAGACCCGGCGTTGCCCGGGATGTAATTTTGGGGGGGGCGGACGACAGGGTTGGGCTTCCCTGGGTGACTGTGTGGGTGGGTGGGTGTGTGGGTGACTGGGTGGGTGGGTGTTGGTGACTGAGTGAGTGGGTGGGTGACTGAGTGAGTGGGTGGGTGGGTGACTGGGTGGGTGGGTGATTGAGTGGGTGGGTGACTGGGTGAGTGACTGGGTGACTGGGTGGGTGTGTGGGTGACTGGGTGGGTGGGAGACGGTGGGTGACTTACCTTGACCCCGTGGCATCTGGCTGGGGCAGGAGGTGAGTTCGGGAAGCTGGCGGGGGGGCAAGAGTGGCAGGAGGCCCGCGCCGCGCTTACCCTCCGTCTGGGAGCCGGTGCACGTGAGGAGGAGGCCTGCGCCGCGCTTCCCCTCGTCCGGGAGCCGGCGCACGTGAGGGGGAGTGCAGGAGGCCCGGACCACGCCGCGCTTCCCCTCCGTTCCTCGTTGTGAGCGAGGGGGGAGGAGCCTGGAGTTTGCTGCTGAGCAGGAGGGCTGCTCTTCCCCTCTCCGGGAGCCGGCGCACGTGAGGGGGAGTGCAGGAGGCCCGGGCCGCGCTTTTCCTCGTTGTAAGCGAGGGGGGAGGAGCCTGGAGTTTGCTGCTGAGCAGGAGGGCCGCGCTTCCCCTCTCCGGGAGCGGCGCACGGTGAGAGTGATGGTGCGGCTGGGGATGTTGCGGAGCGTGGGGATTTGGGTGAGGTGGGGAGGGGGAGAGAGTTAGGGGCACCGGGAGAGGAGGGGCACCGGGAGAGGAGGGGGGGGTGTGGAAGGTGAGCTGCGGTCCAACTGACGGGGGAGAGTGAGGCCAAGCAACAGTGTGTGTGTGTGTGTGTGTGTGTGTGTGTGTCGTCACTCCGTCTCAGGCCAATGAGAGGTGTGGGGGCGGCCGGCCCAAGGGACCAATGAGATTTCCCCTAGGGACACAGGAAGAGGCAGACAGGCATACATATAGGCTTTCACAAATATATAATAAAGATAAAATAAAATATATATATATATATAAAATAAAAATAATGTGTTGGTTGTCACAGCTTATGTTATGGTTATAAGTAAACTCATGGCTGCGAGGCTGAGTTTTATGGCCGATATTAAAGTCTGGTGTCTTAAGTTTAAACTTTGAGTGGTATGATTTATTTATTATTGGTTACAGTACCTTAAGACCGGTAAGGCCAAGGGTGGTGATACAGTAAAAGCGCTTTATTTAAAAGCTGATACAGTATATGACATTATTAATATTAAATTATATTATTAATAAAGCTGTGACCTATATCACCATTTTGCATATAATTACTATTTGGTGCCATTATTATTTATGTTTAAGGGGCCCCTTGCATCCTGGGCAGGACATTAAAGTGACACTTTTCCACATTGCTTTGAGTTATACATTTATTACTGAAAAATGTGATATCTTTATTTTTCCGTTTCCTACTGTATATTCTGCCAGCTATTACACAATATATGCACCATGAGCACTTTTTATTTTTAGTATTCATGTTTCTTGGAGTAATTTGAATGAAATGATACTGTGTACAATACCACACAACTGTGTGACAATTCATGACCAGGTGGTGACATTGAGTGTCTGCAAACATGAGGTTATGATCTCCTGGCTAAAAAACATCCAGGAAATACCCACGCAGGAAATCTGGTATGAACCTGTATAACTGTACTGCAGAAAGAAAACAAAATAAAACTCTGAGGTTTACATTTGAATTAAAAGGTTTACCAACATAAATGTCTTTCAGGCTAATTTCTGACGTTATGGAACGAAAAAAGCAATTTACCTCTATTAAAAGTCTGGCTGTTATACTTGTATCTAATTATAATTTGTGCCTAATTTAACTTTTATGGGGTAAATACATGGTTCAGGGCATAAAGTACATTTACAATAAAAACAGGTCAAAGTTTAAGTTGAATGACTAAATTAAATGCAAATATGTAACCATTACTATAATGAATTGCCTAATATTAAAAACAAGTTATCCTCAAAAAAAGGACATCTTATTCTTGTTCCTGGTTTTTTTCCCCCAAGTATGTCGAGATCATAAATGTTTAAAGAAAGAGAAAAATATTTTGGTGATGTCGTTTATGAAACAGGAAGTTTTGGTTATCGCAGAGCCCATAACTTTAAACTCTTCCTAGATGACAGGAAGATCAATGTAACGAAACTGTTGGACAGGAAAGAGATGGAGGGTAGTGAACATGGCAGCACACAGAGGAAAACCTTGGTATTACTGAACCGCATTATTATTTTATAGAGATTTAGCAGTTTCTTTATGTTTTAAGCACACAACATTATTATTTTATATCCAAACCTTTCAATTAATGTTTTTTTCTTAATTATGGTATAGCTTGACTTTAGACCTCAAAGGTCTGTGAACAATGTATTTATTTATTTAAGAAAAACTCGTGGAGATTTAATTGTATGCTGCCAATTTATGAATGACAATGAGCAAATAAAGGGAGAACCCTATCATTATGTAAAACCCAATGCTGTAGCTGTAAACTTTTTATGTTTGCATATTTTGTTGCAAATTTGTATTTCATTTATCAGCTAGAATACTAAATTGAAATTCAAACCCTAAAAAAGACTGAACCATGATGTTTGTTGAACAGTTGGTTTTAAATATAACAGTTAGTGGTGAGCCTCAGTTCAGAGCCAATCTTATTTCCAGTGTCAACAGTGTAATGAGATATATTTTAATTTCATTCTGGCCACTTTGTTACAAATGTGGTTTTATTTGAACGAAATCTCAAAAATATAGTAAAAGGCTACACCATCCACAGGAAACAGACATATTTGATGTGTGATGTGAATTATGACACTAGATGCAGCAGAGAAGCTTATGAACAAACATTATTTATTAAATACGCCCTCCTTATTGCCTTTAAGGTGTCTTCCAGATGGAAGGTATTTTATGGATATGTGTGAAATGCGTAGGGATTAGAGATGCTTCTGGTTGGTCCTTTCATCGACTTCCGGTTTAGATTCTTACAGATGGGTAACACCATTGCACATGCGGTCGTCTGGCATTTTCAATTTGGATTTCAAGATTCCGTACTTAATATAAGTTTGGATATTATTTTTAGTTTTGTATAAATATATTTGAATGTTAACTTTGATGCACTTTGTCATATTTCCTTCTGTTTGAGACCTCTGCCAAAGGGACAAAAATAATCCCATACAAGAAGGTTGCATTGGGTTTACATTGCTTAATATTTGGAATAGAGCGGTACAGAATATTACATTTTGAGTCTAATGGAGTAGTACTTTTGAGTAAATATGCCTCTGAATCAACCATCCATAACATTACTAACAGCTTCTACCTGTCCAATGATTTTTTTTAAGTGAATCTTCTTTGCTGGCACCTACTAAATTCTCATAGGACAAAACTCCTTCATGGAGATGAAAATGCATAACGGAAGTAAGGCACGCCCCCACTAGCTAAAAATCATTGCTGGAGACGAAAAAAGGATTAGGAGCATTCACGAGTGTCCTTGGGATGAATAGTTATTTTGAAAGCTCCATGTACTGTCCCAAAATATATTTGCATATCCCCTCTTAGATGCCACTTTTCTAATGTAAATAAATCTAATTTAGCTAGCCGCTCATCATAAGTTAGATTGCCTGTCCCTTTTATTAATTTGGTGTCTCTTCTCTACAATTTGTCTTGTTCCATAATGTCTTTTTGTGGAGTGGTGCCCAAAATTGTACTCCATATTCAAGATGTGGTCTTACTAATGCTTTATAAACGGGCATAATTATGTTTACTGCCCTTTTATCCATTGCCCGTTTAATGCAAGATAAGATCTTGTTTGTCTTTGCAGCTACTGCATGACTTTGAGCACTATTGCTAAGCCTGCTGTCTACAAGCACTCCTAAATCCTCCATCAAGGATTCCTCTAATGTATCTCCATTTAATTTGTAAGTCGCCTGTTTATTCTTGTTACTCAAATGCATAACCTTACATTTATCTGTATTAAACCTTATCTGCCATTTACCTGCCCAGGTTTCCAGTCTCTCCAAGTCTTCCTGGAGAGAAATTACATCCTGCACTTATTCTACTACCTTACACAATTTAGTGTCATCAGCAAAGATGGAGACTTTGCTCTCTATGCCAACCTCAAGGTCATTAATAAACAAGTTAAAAAGCAGGGGTCCCAGTACCGATCCCGAGGTTACTACACTCAGGACCTTAGCCAAACCTGGAAAAGTTCCATTTATGACAACTTTCTGTTGTCTATCCTCAAACCAGTTTTCAATCCAGGTGCATATATTTTTACTGAGTCCAATTTTCTTTATTTTGTACACTAACCTCTTGTGTGGAACCGTATCAAAAGCCTTTGCAAAATTTAAGTAGACCACACCAACTGCATTACCCTGGTCTAAATTACTACTTACCTCATCAAAGAAACAAATAAGGTTAGTTTGGCATGATCTATCCTTCATAAATCCATGCTGAGTATTACTAATAATTTTGTTTTCCCTGAGGTATTCTTGAACATTATCCCGTATTAAACCTTCAAGTAGCTTCCCCACTGTTGAAGTCAGGCTTACAGGTCTGTAATTCCCCAGTTGTGATCAAGCTCCTTTTTTGAATATAAGCAGCATATCTGCTTTATGCCAATCTTGTGGTACTGAGCCTGTGGAAATGGAGTAATTGAATATTAAATGTAATGGTAGGCTATTACTGAACTTAACACCTTAAGAACTCTTGGATGTATACCATCGGGGTCAGGTGCCTTATTTACTTTAATTTTATCAAACCGCTTATGAACTTCTTCCTCAGTTAACCAATTGTTCATTAATATGGAGGTTGTGGCTTCCTCCTGCGGCACTACTATTGATCTTGATTTTTCCCTTGTAAACACAGAGGCAAAGAATGTGTTTAATACTTCTGCTTTTTCCTTACTTGGACTCAGGGCCTAACTGGGCCTGGGGCATGCGGCCTAGGTAGGGGGCGGTCTGCCTCCCCACACCGAAGCTCCTTCTCCTCTCTCCAAACAACTCTGACCTTACGTGCGCGCGACCACTTCCTTTTCCTCCTGGCCTCGCACCTCATTGGTCCAGGCGCATCACGGGGACCCGCGGGGGCTGCTGGGATCCGTTGTGCTCTACCTCCTTCGCGGGCTTTTTCTCACCCTCGCTCTGCGCATGCGCAACCTCTGCTAGGCTAAGTCTGCGCTGATGCCAACCACAACATGGCGGCTCCCTTATGCGGAACCTCCGTTATCGGAGTGTTCCCTAACTGCAGCATACCCACCCATAACAACAACAAGGGTGAAAAGAGGGTCCCGGCTACACACCCATCTCTTGTTAATACAACCGCAACTGATTGACAGATATTGTACACTGGACTGGTACAGACTTTGAGACTAGAGACATAAGTCAGATGGCGGTATATAGCTCAGATTACCTATAGTATCGAACAGGTAACCTTATAATAATAATGTGTGAGAACAAAGGAACAAGCGCAAATACTATTACCGTTTATTATTAAGTAATCCCAATTGCGAAGGTGTGTATAAAATAGGAAGAATAAAATAATATGTTTATATAGTCCTCTGAAAGGGTGCTGCTCCTTAAAGGACTCTATCCAAGTCCGGAGAAAGATATCAAGGCAGGAGATCAGAAGCGAACTCACATCCAGGAATATATAAAAAAGGAAAAAACATACACATGTATTGCAACAGAGTTTCCGATGAAAATAGTATGGAGAAATAAATAGAAATCTCACTCACTTTTCCCGTATATATATGTATGTATGTATGTATGTATGTATGTATGTATGTATGTATGTATGTATGTATTGTGACAGAGTCATTGACTCCGTGTATGTGAATAGGAAATGGCAGTATGCATGCTATCCAGTAAACGAGGGGTTAACTCAGCTTGTCAAGCAGACCACAGGTGATTTGAATTAAGCTCCTTCACCTGCTTTAAAAACAGGAAGAGGAAATACCTCTGGGGCGGCAGTCTCTCTCTCTGAGGCATAGAGGGAAGACAGAGGAGTGTTAAGACAGACACAAGCTTCCCAAAGCGATCCTGTCCCAAGAGGGAAGAATAAAGCTCCCAGGTAAGGAGCCAACTGCATTTGCTGTACTTTATTGGGCTGGAATAGGTTAGCTAGCCAGCCAGATAGTTAGCCTGCACTTTTGTTTAGCTAGTACCCCGACCGGGGTTAGGATTTTGTTTCGTTTCAATTTAAAGGGACAGTGTACCCATTGTTTAGTTACCGTTTTTTGGACAAATAAACCCATCAGCATTATTTCACCGGAAAAGACGTGTTGTCTCCTCACTTACCACGACCATCCTGCCACAGTATGTATGTATGTATGTATGTATGTATATATATATATATATATATATATACTGCTGCGGCCAAGTTTATTCGAGCATTTGCCCGTTCTTGGCCGCAGCAGTATCCTGGCGCGCGCCGGAGGGTGACGGGCGCGCGCCGAAGCAGCGGAAGAGCGCCCTCCGATCGGGGCGCTCTCCCTACCGCTGCCGGGTCCGCCGGGTCCCCTGGAACCCCCTGCCGCCGTCCCGCGATCGCAGGACACCAGGGCTCCCTCGGGGAGCCCTGGACGCGTGTGCAGGGGGCGTAGGCTCCCGATGACGCGTGACCGCGCGTCAGTGACGCGCGGCACGCCGAGGGGCGGCCACTAGCAAGCCGGGAAATCTCCCGGCTTGCGGAACCGGCCACACTTTAATAAAGTGTGTCGGTAGTGTATATATATATATATATATATATATATATATAGTCACAGTTTTAGCAAGCTCCAAACTCACTACATTGTATATATATTTGTGTCAATAGGTTGGCCACTGGGTTTGCAGATGTACACTGGCGACACACTTTATTCGAGCTCGGCTAGTCCCACGAATTCGGGTATACCCGGGTGTATTGAGGTTTGTGACTGTTTTCTGCCCGAGTGCATTGAGGTATTTTCCAGGCAGGGATTTAAGCATTTTATTCCTGCTGGCTGCAATACTGCACAGTATATATATATATACTGCATTACAATTCATGAATTTATGCCATCTGGTAGACACGCGAAGCATTGCAGCCTATTAAATCCTAATCATTATCATTTAACAGATCAGCCGCCCGTCAGCCAGGCATGAACCCAGGCTGGGAAGGCAAACGCAACGGGGCTTGTCAGAGGTGAGGAGCGGCGCATTCCAGGTATCTGCCAGGTACATACCGGGTATTTGCTCGAATAAAGTGTGTCGGTGCAGTATACAACAAAAGACAAGAAAGTCCCAATGCTACATCCAACATATCAAAGTATTTAGTACATCTGCTGTATATTTTATCTATATTCTTTCTTCATGAATATGGGTCATTTAGTTCAATGCGTGGCCACAATAATTAAAGGCGACAACCACATCATGGTAATCCCATTTCAGCAGGTCCTATACTACCATTATTATACTGTCATGTATTTATGCCACTGCATAGAGAGAGATGTGGAAACAAAACACTTCACGATAAAGATGTGTGACTGGTATGTGGTGCCTAAAGGGTTAAAATGTATTTTATGTAGTGGGTTTGGGGTTTGAGCTTGCTAAAACTATGTATGTCTGAATATAAACTGGAAACAATTTTGGGAGGTCTTGTGACCCCCTCCTCCTTAGTTTAAGCTCACTCATCCCACTTAATCAGTGCGTTCTGGAACACATGTGAATGAATGGCTTAATAAGAAATCTCTCCTGCCCAGGGGAGGGGTGGACATGTATCTACTGCTACAAGCAGGGGAAGTATATATATAAAAAAAATTGCACTCGTTTTCTACATATTTTTTTACTATAGTTATTAGGGCACTTCTTTTTTTTTTAACCAGGTGTAACCACAATGCAGCTCATATATAGCACATGTAGTGCTTCTTACATGTTAACCCTTTAGGCAGTGCATATGTCACACACCCCATGCTGTTGGCTGCAGTATTTTCTTTCCACGTCTCAGCTGTGGATGAAATACATAAGGCATTGTAATATTGGGAGTGTAGGACCTACCGGAATGGGATTAAGGTGACACAGGTGTCGCCTTAAAATATGTTGGCCAATGTATTGAAATATAGATATATATACCTGTATGTATGTGTGTATATATATATATATATATATATATATATATATATATATATATATATATATATATATATATATATATATATATATATATATATATATATATGTATACAGGGTATATATACAATTGTGTGAAAAAGAAAGTACACCCTCTTTGAATTCTATGGTTTTACATATCAGGACATAATAACAATCATCTGTTCCTTAGCAGGTCAAAATTAGGTAAATACAACCTCAGATGAACAACAACACATGACATATTACACTGTGTCATGATTTATTTAACAAAAATAAAGTCAAAATGGAGAAGTAATGTGTGAAAAACTAAGTATACCTTATGATTCAATAGCTTGTAGAACCACTTTTAGCAGCAATAACTTGACGTAATCGTTTTCTGTATGACTTTATCAGTCTCTCACATCGTTGTAGAGGAATTTTGGCCCACACTTCTTTACAACGTTGCTTCAGTTCATTGAGGTTTGTGGGACTTTGTTTATGCACAGCCCTTGATTCTTTTCTTTTTCAGCCATTCTGTTGTAGATTTGCTGGTGTACTTGGGATCATTGCCCTGTTGCATGACCCAATTTCGGCCAAACTTTAGCTGTCGGACAGATGGCCTCACATTTGACTCTAGAATACTTTGGCATACAGAGGAGTTCATGGTCGACTCAATGACTGCAAGGTTCCCAGATCCTGTGATTGCAAAACAAGCCCAAATCCTCATCCCTCCACCCCCGTGCTTGACAGTTGGTATGAGGTGTTCGTGCTGATATGCTGTGTTTGGTTTTCGCCAAAAGTGGCGCTTTGCATTATGGCCAAACATCTCCACTTTGGTCTCGTCTGTCCAAAGGACCTTGTTCCAGAAGTCTTGTGGTTTGTTCAGATGCAACTTTGCAAACCTAAACTGTGCTGTCATGTTCTTTTTAGAGAGAAGAGGCTTTCTCCTGGCAACCTTTCCAAACAAACCATACTTGTTCAGTCTTTTTCTAATTGTACTGTCATGAACTTTAACATTTAACATGCTAACTGAGGTCTGTAGAGTCTGAGATGTAACTCTTGTTTTTTTTTGCAATTTCTCTGAGCATTGCACCGTCTGACTTTGGGCTGAATTTGCTGGGACGTCCACTCCTGGGAAGATTGGCAACTGTCTTGAATGTTTTCCACTTTTGAATACTCTTTGTAACTGTAGAATGATGGACTTTAAAATGTTTGGAAATGGCCTTATAACCCTTCCCAGATTGATGGGCAACAACAATTGCTTCTCTAAGATCATTGCTGATGTCTTTCTGTTATGCCGGTGCTGCCCGCAGACCAGACCCGTCCCTTATACTGAGGTGGGGACGTGTATGTGCATGCACCCGCAGCAGAAGGAGCATGTCCGGAGTGTGGTGTTTTTGGCGTTGCCAGGCCAGGTGGAAATAGCTGTAGCAATACTTGCCGGTACCGGTGAAAGAAGAGACGTAGTCGTTGCCGTTAGCCAAGGTCTGGGAGAGGAGTAATCGGAAGGTCGGGGTCCAAGCTGAGGTCGAGGGGCGTGAGAAGCAGCGAGTTCAAATGAGAGCCGGTGTCCAGAGCCAGAGAGTGGAGTCCGCCAAACCGGGTCGTAACCTGAATAAACGAAGACAAGAGAGAGAGCCAAAATAGACATCCGCTAGTAGAGACTATGTCGAGCGATGTGGGAATGGCAAGACAGGCATTATATAGTGCGGCTGGCGAATAGAAAAAGGAGGCAGACCTGGAGGAGTGCTTCTGGATAGGCTGCCTTGAGGAGAATGCAGGTGAGCAGCTTTGGGGCATGATTGCAGCCTGTGTGTGAGTTGGGGGTGTGGCTTCACGGCAGGAGCAGTGAATAAATTAACTTGATCCGGCGCGCGCTCCGTAACGAGGGGGAGCACGCGCCCATGAGTGCTAGCAGCCGCCAGAGCCCCAGCCGCCCAAGGAACAGCGGCCGCCCGCTGGGGACGAGGGGGGAGTCCCCCAACCACGGGGACCGGTGAGGGGGCCGTCCCTCAGCAGTGGGCACTACGAGAGGTGAGGGGAGGTCACGCCGCGACCGTCGGGATCCCTGAATCCTCACACTTTCCTCCTTGGCATTGTGTTAAGACACACCTGAATGCTCCAGAGCAGCAAACTGCTAAAACTTTGGCTTTTATAGAGGTGGTCACACTTGCTGATGATCAATTAATCAAGGGCACTTGATTACCAGCACCTGTCTGCTACTTAGCATCTTAATTCCTATTGAAGCAATAAGGGTGTACTTAGTTTTTCACACATAGCTTATCCATTTTGGTTTTATTTTTATTAAATAACTCATGACACTGTGTAATATGTCATGTGTTGTTGTTCATCTGAGGTTGTATTTACCTAATTTTAAGACCTGTTAAGGAACAGATGATTATTATGCCCTGATATGTAAAACCATAGAATTCAAAGAGGGTGCACTTTCTTTTTCTCACTGATCTCCTGTTCTGATGCACTCAGGGAATTCAGGCAGGACTGAAAGGGTGCGGCCACAGCTTTCGCGCCACTCCACAGCCTTCTCAGTATAGGCGTCTCCGCACACGCTTCCTCCGCTGTCCACACAGCACGTGCGCCTCTCATCTCTGATGCGAACCACAATTTTGGGCTCTCCGCACCACGCGGGACCACATCACACATTGTCGCCATCTTTACTTCTTTGCTGAAATTGCACATGGTGCTCCTCTGCTGGGCGGCCGCCATGCTGATGCAATAAAGTAAGCCAGCGTGCACATCTACATGTATCTCAAGTGTATATGCCTCAGTTGTAATGCACTACCTCATGCTAGTCTAAACTCTTTCTCTGTATGCTGCACACGGTATCAGTCCAGTGTAAATGCTCTATGGTGTACAATCTGGTTACTGGCTAGAAGTACCTAGGATCAGCCCCACTGTACTTAACATGTCACCCATTGTCGGTTATACATAGTGTTGACCCATACGAGGAGTTCATGACCCAGTTAACAGGCTACCCCCTAGGCATCAAACAACTACCATCCTCCAGGTGATCCAAGCAATAGCCTTGTCTCCAGAACTATATGACACCAATCAGGGGCATCTAGGGTGTGCTTTGCGAGCAGACAATCTACTCCTGACTACCCCTAGGCTCCCTTCCAATCCGCAGCACTTTCCTGGAAGCATACATGTTCCTACATCAGTTCGTCTAGCTAAAAGCCTGTCCGGTTGCCGATCTCAGCAGCGCCTCCAAATGTAACGGTGTTTGCCCGGGCCAATCTCATATTGCCCCCCTATGTGGACTCTTACCCCTGTTACATGGCATACTAGTGTGTGCAACTGCTGGCTTATAAGACTCCTGAGTCTCCCGCTTGATGGTATTATGGGGAATGGCATCAGGACTGGCTTATGAGGTAATGCTGAGTAATACTCACTCATGGTACAGCGCCTCCATCTCTTCCAGACCCCCAGCATAGTAGGGAGGAGTCTCTGAAAGAGAACCTCTATGTGCACCTTCTTCCCAAGTGACTCCACACACAGGACAGAAGCGATATCTTTCTTTGGCATCCTTTGTTGTCATCACGCATGGACAGCCGCCCATCATAGTGGCTGGTCGTCTAGCCACTCATCTCAGGTTGCCAACCCAAAGGAAGTCCCTTACCGTACACTCCCAGTCAAGGGCACTGGAAGCAGGTCTAGATCTTCCCTTAGTCCCTAATGAAGTAACAGGTATAGTCTTCCACACTGCTCCCTAATGGGAGGGCCACAAACACTGCCAGAGCCCTGACAGGTTGCTGAATAGACTCACCTCACTCAGATGGTGAGGCACACACACTAAATAGAGGAAGTGCTGCATATTATATAGCTTCAGTAGGCACCACCCCTGTGTCACTGCTAGTGGGCACAGAGCCTGATGTCACTTCCTTCACTGAATAATACACAGCATATGAAGTGAGGGCAGACCCCATGATTACTCCTGGCAACCTGCCCTTTAACAGGGATTATTGCACAGGAGGAGAAAGACATGTAACCCCAAAATTAAACAGGGCTACATATATATATATCTCTCTAAAGGACAGAAGCACAAACACTTACCATGGCATAGTAAAGTTTTTATTTTGTTAAACAGCAAAGAAAATGTATAAAATGCTCACTCACAATATGAATTGAATATAGTTTGCGTTTGGAAGGTACTGTATAGAGGTTTTCCTGCCTCTTTTCCTCATGGTTACTAGCACGATCAATTTCTTTTCCTGCGGAGGTGCTGCCAGCAGTCTCGGCATTCACCTCTGTCTGGTGCACTCTCCGGTTGCAGCGTGGAGTCGAGGGTTAGTGACATCAGGCTCCGTCGATCAGGTAAGCAAACCGAGACTTGCCTTGTAGCATAGAGATGTACACTATCTAATGTGTGTGAGTGTATGCATATTTATTAACATTAGCATGTTCTTTTATAATAGTAATTAATACTTAGGTATATAAACACTAGTTTGGAAATAAATGTTTCAATGGTAGCTTTTTTATTTCTTCCTTTTCTGTCTGCTACCTAACACCATATACCCCCAGCACATTTTGTGTATTTTGAATATTGTATACAGTATCAAGGCAAAATAATATATGTTCAGCCTTATGTTGGCATCCTGCCCAGACACTACAGGGGCATATGAGTAAATATATTCCGCATTATGCATTCCCTCTCATTGGAGAGGCTTAGCTTGAAGTGTTAATTCTTGATGTTAAAGGCTGTGCAATAAGGTACAGACTACACGCAATGCTATTGGTCCCAAGCCAAAAGGTGAGGATAAAAGAGCACTAATCCCACACTTCGTGGCATAGCCCAAAGCCACGGGCTATTAACACTTGTATTTCATGCTGTTTTTGGAGTCATATATTATATTGAAAGGTGTAAAGAGAGAGATGATTGACGGCTTCAAAACATGTAAAGGTCAAGATCGCCCTGAAAGAAAGTAACTTTACAATATGGTATTTTTAGGATAAAATTAATTCAATTGGGGTAATTATTAAATTGTGATAGTGCCGATCAGGGCACTATCACATGAAAGCTAAATAGCCCCCATAGTGTTTAAACTAAGAGTTTATCTAACTTTTTTTCCTTAAAAGGCTATTTTACTTAGCGCAAAGAAAAAAAAAGTAAACAACTTAGAGCTCTATACAATATATTTCGACCTTCCTTTCATAAACAAATGAGCTTATGCTTAACCCTCCAGGGAAAAAAATGTGCCCAAATAGAAAATTAGCATGTTAATGAGTAATCTTTGCTAAATTTCTCATTTACTTTACATGCTATTCAATAAACTCTGAAGAGCGGGCATTGGCAATCACAGACTTTTGGTTTGTAATTTTCTTGGCTGTAGAAGAAAAGATGACGATTTTGAAGAAATATTTATTGTGCATTTATCTTCAAGCAAGAGAGAATCAATGGCTTCAATATGGAGGACGGGACTTTAAGGGACATGCATGGCTCTGGGTGGATGTAAGTCATTGGGCCCTTGATTAGGCCCCATTGGAAGCCTCAGGTCTTATTTTTAGCAGTACTTTTTTATTTGACTTTGTGCTATCAAGTGGGCTTTTTTTTATGGTTGGGAATCGGCCCTTTGGATTATTAAATTGGATTAGTTCAAAGGGTGTTATTGGCCCTAATGACCTTGGCAGACCTCAACATAGATGAGGCAAGTGTTTTTTCTTCTCATTTGACCTTGAGTGCAATGCGGTTACTTAGGTTCTAATTGAAAGGCCCTAGGAAGCCTCACTGACACTCAAGGGGTTAATGACCACCCCACGTTGCTTCCTCTCATGCGCACGTTGGACTTACAGTGCACACACAACAGCCCCTGAACTTATCCCCGCTCAGGCTCCGCCCCCAAACACCGCACGGTTACAATCTGGCTCTTGCTGAGTCTCCCCTGGGCTCTAAGAACAGCTGCCAATGCGCTGAAGCTCCCTGGGCTCCTCCAGGCACGCCCCCTCTCCTGGTTG
Source organism: Ascaphus truei (assembly GCF_040206685.1). Classification (NCBI taxonomy): domain Eukaryota; kingdom Metazoa; phylum Chordata; class Amphibia; order Anura; family Ascaphidae; genus Ascaphus; species Ascaphus truei. Next base: position 227,762,189 of record NC_134484.1, read on the forward strand.
GCTGTTCCAGCTTTATATACCCTCTCTGTCCTGTGCTTCCTCACTCGTCATCGTTTTTGTATGGGTGTTTCACAGTGCTTGTTCTTTGATTCTTTCGGTTTTGACGCGGCTTGGCAGACTTCCCCCTTTGGCTCTCGACTTCGGATTGTTCCTGTTTACATACCTTCTGGCTCCATTCGACCACGGCTCTCACCTCGATCCTTCCATACTTCTCCTACCCCTGATCTCGGCAACGGCAACGACCATTCTTCTGGAAAAAACGGTACCGGCATGTATTCACGCAATACTCCCCATCTGGCCTGGCACCATCTAATACCACAACCCGGACACATCCTTCGCTCTGTCGGTTTGTGTATTTATACCTGCCACCTCGGTTCTAGGGACAGGTCTGGTCGGTGGGCTACTCCAGCGTTAACATTATGACGAGCCCACAAGACGCAGACCAGGCCGAACTGAGGCAAGCAATCTCAACGCTGATACAGCAAAACCAGGCCATGGCCAATCAGATTGTGGCCCTAACACGCCAAATGGCCAAACTTTCGGCTCAGGTACCGGAAGCACCTGTACCTCTTTCTCCTCCACAGGCTGTGGAACCAGTCAGACCCAGCACTCTGGACATGAAGATACTGCCTCCCAAGCCCTACGCCGGCAACCCGCAGGAGTGCAGAGGTTTTCTTAACCAGTGCGAGGTTCAATTTGAAATGACACCCCTTCAGTACGACACTGGCCGGAAGAAGGTAGCCTACGTGTACAACCTACTGATGGGCAGCGCGCTGGCATGGGCCTCGCCAGTCTGGGAGTTGCGCCCGGACCTGACACAAGACTACCTATCCTTCAAGGGAGAGTTCCGACAAGTCTTTGATTCCCCTGCGCGCCGGGAGATGGCGTCTGTTTCCCTCCTCCAGATAACTCAGGGGCGAAGATCGGTGACACAGTATGCGGTGGAATTTTGCACGCTCGCCGCCGAGACGAACTGGGGACAAGAGCCGCTCATCTCCATCTTCTGGCAAGGTCTCTCGGAGTCAATCAAGGACGAGCTTGCTCAGCCACCCAGGCCAGACCAATTGGAGGCGCTCATCGACTTGGCCGTACGCATTGATCAACGCATCTAGGTAAGAGGCTCGGAGCGTCAGCATGCCTGGCCACTAACCTTCCAAGCACCCTTCCCCAATTCTCCCCTGGTTCCTAGACTGTCTCCTTTGCAGCAGCTGGCACTGCAGCCTCCCGAGCCAATGCAATTAGGGGTGCAACAGATCCGGAATCCACTACGACAACACTGCTACCCCGGCGGACTCTGTTTCTACTGTGGATCTCCTGAACATCTGGTCCATGCATGCCCTTTGCGTCCGGGAAATGGGAACTCTCACTGGGTGTTATCTCTTCTCGTCCCCTCCCCAAGGAGGCACTGCCTAAGAAACTTACAATTCCTATTTCTCTCGCAGGCGCTGAGTTTAGCACATCTACTGCTGCCTTTATCGACTCCGGTGCTGGAGGAAACTTTGTAGACCTTGATTTTGCCCAAACAGAATCGGATACCTTTGGTGAAGAAGGCCAATCTATCGCCTTGGTTGGGATTGACGTACGTTCGCTGTCTCCAGCCTTTATCTCGCTGCAGACCGTACCTCTCCTCCTATCTATCTACTCCCACAGCGAGACCCTGGTCCTTGACGCAATCCAGGCCCCAGGTACACCGGTAACCCTCGGCCTACCTTGGTTGCAGAAGAACAACCCTCCAATTGACTGGGTCTCACCTACCCCCATCACCTGGAAACCGAATTCAGGGAATTCTCCCAATCACTTGCCTAACACAATGACTCAGGATTCCATTCTTCCCCCCGTGTACCACCCTTTCCGCGAGGTCTTTAACAAGGTCGGCTCAGAACAATTGCCTCCTCATCGGTCCTACGATTGCCCCATCGATTTGGTCCCAGGATACACCTTGCCCAAGTTGAAGTTGAAATCCAAGGATTCCTGCAGTGCACAGCCAAGTAGAGTAGCGGACCAGCAAGGTGTGGGTTAAAAATATATTTTATTAGTACAACATGGTACAAAAGAGTGTGTGTCCCCTGTACCATGTTGTAATAAAAAATATATATTTTTAACCCTCACCTTACTGGTCCGCTACTCTACTTGGCTGTGCACCGCAGGAATCATTGGATTTCAACTTCAACTTGAACATTGAGCGTGCTGCACGCTGCAAAGGAACCAGCCTTCTGTGAGTATTATATTTCTCCTTCACATGGAGACGTGATGACCTGGAACAGTGCTGCAGCATAAGGGTTTGGTATGGCGGAGTCCTACACAACAATGGTATGTTAACCCTTTATTTACTATGACACATGGACTATTGCCATTACATTGAGTGTCTTTGCTGCATTCAAATAGCACTGGGTCAAAATACTCTATCTCTTGGCTGATATAGTTTCCTGTTACCATGATATGTGGACTTAAATCTATCATTGTCTAACAGTTCAGAATTGGATTGAGCACTGTATTTGGGACTTATGCCCCAAACCACCGACTACACCTTGCCCAAGTCCAAGACTTACCCATAGTCAATACCTGAGTCTCAAGCCATGGAAGACTACATAAAGGAGAATCTTGAGAAAGGATTCATACAGCCCTCCAGTTACCTGGCGGGAGCGTGGTTCTTCTTCGTGAAGAAAAAGGATGGTACTCTGAGGCCATGTATTGATTTCCGGGGCTTGAACGGTATCACCATCAAGAACCGCTATCCTCTCCCCTTGATCACGGAACTCTTTGATAAACTGCGTGGGGCTAAGATATTTTCCAAATTGGATCTCCGTGGGGCTTACAACTTGGTCCACATCTGGCAGGGCGACGAGTGGAAGACGGCCTTCAACACCCGCAGTGGGCATTATGAGTACCTCGTCATGCCTTTGGGGTTATGTAACGCCCCGGCCGTCTTTCAGGACTTTATTAATGACGTATTTCGTGAGGTGCTCAACATCTTTGTTATTGTCTACTGTGGCAGGACAGCCTCGCGGCGGGGTCAGTAAGACGCTTGACATGATGGGAAACTTTAAACACTAGTGGTTTATTAGCCACAACCAAAATAAGTACGGGTGCACTGTCCCTTTAAGAAACTACTTTCTTGCAAATTAAAGCCTAGTCCCGTTAGGGACACTAACTCACTTCTTGAGCCCTTACTAACAGGACAGCCAGCTAATCTGGTCATGCCCAAAACATGCTACACAAACGATATCCAATAAGCATAATAAGAATAAAGTCTTATCTGTTTCAGCTCCAACAGCAAACAGGAACACGGTTCCGGGTAGCAGGCTTTGTCCAGCCTCGCAGCAATCTGTATCTTTATCTTTACCCTGGGTTGGGGTCCCAGCTGGTCCCAGCAGCCTAGCTCCTCGCAGGACTGGGGGACCAGATCAACAGCAACGGCTTCCCAGCCGGGAGAGTTCTCTCCACCTTCCTGTGGAAAAACAAGCTCACCTTGTGTGAGCAACTTCCTGCTTTTTAAAGCACTTGTTTCACTGATAGTTCAGCCCCTGTTTAATTAGGCTGCAGCTGTGCTTTCTCTGTCTGAGGAGATTAACACTCAGTGATCTGGCTGCAGCATCTCTCCATTCACTGTCACAGCCTACTGAGTCAGTGACTCTGTCACACTACTTAGATGACATTTTGATCTTCTCCAAAAATCTCTAGGATCACATTTGTCACACCTCGTACGTCCTCTCACGTCTACTCAAACATCACCTGTATGCCAAACTAGAGAAGTGTACCTTCCATCAACGCTCTACCAAATTTCTGGGCTACATTATTTTGGATGAAGGCTTTTTGATGGATCCAGGTAAACTCCAGGCAGTTACGGAATGGCCCAGACAGAAACTCTCAAGGCTATCCAGCACTTTTTAGGATTTGCGAACTACTATCGGAAGTTCATTCGTAATTTCTCCACCCTAGTGGCCCCCATCACGGCGTTGACTAGAAAAGGGGCTGACCCTTCTGCCTGGTCCGCCGAAGCTATCTTCGCCTTCCAGGTCCTTAAAGAGGCATTTGTCACAGCACCGATCCTGCGCCACCCCAACACGGATCTTCCCTTTCTAATAGAAGTTGACGCATCGGACTGCGGTGCAGGGGAAGTACTATCTCAGAGGTTTTTGCCCCAGGATAAACTTCACCCTTGTGCGTATTTCTCCAATAAATTCTCCTCCGCCGAGAGGAATTACGACGTCGGCAACAGAGAGTTATTGGCCGTTAAGAAGGCACTACAAGAGTGGGACGTGAGTAAAAAACAAGAAAACGAGCGCAAAAAGATACTGTGAATTTAGAAGAACGTGCGTAAAAAACAAGAAAACGAGCGCGGTGGCTGCGCAGTGTCTCGACCCCTTCTGCCCCGGGTGATAGGAGAAGAAAACATCAAAAGTTGGTTACTTTAACAACCTGAAGGCGTACTATTAGTGCACACAATGTGAGTTGATATACTATATAGTTATAGAATATATCTCTATATATACAGTAGTATTACACTGTGTGTCTATTTCTCTATATCCTCATAATAGCCTGCTGCCCGTGAGCATGGGAGATATTGGGAATATCCTGTCATCAGAGGTTATATAAGAAGTATCCCGACACCAGATGTTTCTCAACAACAGTTTGGTTAAACTGATTAACCGAGATGCCTGTTTTACCTTACTAAATGTGAGTGCATTACCATCTTTATCTATATCGAATACATACAGAATTACACTATTGTGTTCTTTTTCTTTTATTTCTATATCATCTGGATGTGAGTGCGCATCGGATCCTCCTACTCTACTAGAAGAGTGGAGACATCTGTTGGAAGGGTCAAAGGAGCCATTTTCTATCTTAGCGGACCACAAAAAATTACTGTATATTGAAGGAGCACGTCGCCTCGGTCCTCGACAAGCTCGCTGGGCACTCTTCTTCTGTCGCTTTAACTATCACCTATCCTACATATCTGGAACGAACAATGTGAAGGCAGATGCGTTGTCCAGACAATACTCCTCGGAAGACAGGCCTGAGGCATCTTTGGAACCCATCCTACCTCCGAAAGAATTTTGGCTACTTACACCTTCAAATCGCTAGACAAGATCGAAAGGGACCAGCAACAGATCCCTTCAAACACGGCGATCCCCTCTAACAGACTCTTCGTCTCGCCCAGATTCATTCCAGAGGTCCTAGATTGGGGACACTCTTCTAAACCCACAGGTCACCCGGGCTTCAGAAGGACATTAGACTTAATGCGTCTGAACTTTTGGTGGCCCAGTATGTCTAAAGACATTGCAGAATACACTCGCGCTTGTCCTGTATGCGCCCAGAACAAGACACTTCCACAGAGACCTCAGGGACTTCTCCTCCCATTGCCAGTGCCTGCTTGTCCATGGTCCTATATCTCCATGGATTTCATAGTCGATCTCCCTAGGTCTAGGGGCTTCAACACCATTTTAGTTGTCGTAGACAGGTTTTCGAAGATGGCCCACTTCATCCCCCTCAAGGGACTGCCCTCCTCTCCCGCCCTAACAGACATTTTCTCCGAGCATATCTTTAGGATCCATGGCATTCCGTCTTCCATTGTCTCTGACAGAGGATCTCAGTTCATCTCCAAGTTCTGGAGGACCTTCACTAAAAGACTGGGAATTGTCTCTTCCTTCTTCTCTGCATACCACCCCCAGTCCAATGAACAGAGAGAGAGAACTAACCAGTCGCTGGGAAAATACCTCAGATGTTTCATCTCCGATTCCCAGGACAATTGGTCCCAGCTCCACAGAGTACGCTGTCAATTCGGCCCGAAGCGAATCCACCCGAGAATCCCCATTCTTTGTCAATTATGGGTTTCACCCTCCCTGCTTACCTATTTCCAATGTTGCTTCTGGGGTACCGGCGGTAGACGAACGGATTTCCACTCTCCAAGGCATTTGGTCCAAAGTACAATCGTCTCTCCATAAGGCCGCCGATACTGCTAGACTTCAGGCCAATCGCCACCGTTGGTCGGCACCCAACTACAAGCCAGGGGATTTAGTATGGCTCTCTTCAAGAAACATCTGCTTGAGAGTTCCTTCCCCTAAATTGGCTCCTAGGTTTTTGGGTCCCTTTCCCGTCATGGAGCAGATTAATCCAGTGATGTTTCGTCTTAAACTACCACCCTCCATGAGGAATCCCAACCGTTTTTCATGCCTCGCTATTAAAACCCCATATTGCCAATCGTTTCTTTTCTAAACAGACCAGCAAGCCAGATCCAGTCACGGTACTCAATAACGATGAATACGAGGTACAAGCCTTACTGGACTCCCGCATCTCAAGGCGGCAGCTTCAGTTTTTGGTCCACTGGAGGGGTTTCGGACCTGAGGAGAAGTCTTGGGTTTCCCTCAAAGACATCCATGCGCCCAGCCTCCTGAAGACTTTTAGGAGGAAATTTCCGGAGAAGCCGTTCTTGAATCGTCCTGAGTCCTATCCTGAAGAGGGGGGTACTGTTAGGAATGTGAGCACACACGCCACAGGCGGAGCTCATGGCTCTCTCCTTACACTGCTCAGACCCTTCCACTACAACCACGCAAGCCCCCTTCAGCTGCATCACTTACCCCTTGGCATGGTGGGACGCTCCACGAGGTACTTCCTCCACGCTCTATGCCACAGCTGTCGGCGCGGAATCGCTGCTCCGCGCGCATGCCACGTTGCTTCCTCTCATGCGCATGTCGGACTTACAGCGCACACACAACAGCCCCTGAACTTATCCCCGCTCAGGCTCCGCCCCCAAACACCGCACGGTTACAATCTGGTTCTTGCTGACTGTCACCTGGGCTCTAAGAACAGCAGCCAATGTGCTGAAGCTCGCTGGGCTCCTCCAGGCACGCCCCCTCTCCTGGTTGGCTGTTGCCGCTTTATATACCCTCTCAGTCCTATGCTTCCTCGCTCGTCATAATTTTTGTATGGGTGTTTCACAGTGCTTGTTCTTTGATTCTCTCGGTTTTGACGCGGCTTGGCAGACTTCCCCCTTTGGCTCTCGACTTTGGATTGTTCTTGTTTATGTACCTTCTGGCTCATTTCGACCACGGCTCTCACCTCGATCCTTTCATACTTCTCCTACCCCTTATCTCTGCAACGGCAACGACCATTCTTCTGGAAAAAACGGTACCGGCAAGAATTCACGCAATACTCCCCATCTGGCCTGGCACCATCTAATACCACAACCCGGACATGTCCTTCGCTCTGTCGGTTTGTGTATTTATACCTGCCACCTCGGTTCTAGGGACAGGTCTGGTCGGTGGGCTACTCCGGCGTAACAGAATTCTATGGTTTTACATATCAGGACATAATAACAATCAACTGTTCCTTAGCAGGTCTTAAAATTAGGTAAATACAACCTCAGATGAACAACAAAACATGACATATTACACTGTGTCATGTTTTATTTAACAAAAATAAAGCCACAATGGAGAAGCCATGTGTGAAAGCTAAGTATAACTTATGATTCAGTAGCTTGTAGAACCACCTTTAGCAGCAATAACTTGAAGTAATCGTTTTCTGTATGACATTATCAGTTTCTCACATCGTTGTGGAGGAATTTTGGCCCCCTCTTCTTTACAACGTTGCTTCAGTTCATTGAGTTTTGTGGGCATTTGTTTATGCACAGCTCTCATAAGGTCCAGCCACAGCATTTCAATCGGGTAAAGGTCTGGACTTTGACTGGGCTATTGCAACACCTTAATTCTTTTCTTTTTCAGCCATTCTGTTGTAGATTTGCTTGTGTGCTTGGGATCATTGTCCTGTTGCATGACCCAATTTCGGCCAAGCTTTAGCTGTCGGACAGATGGACTCACATTTGACTCTAGAACTTGGGTATACAGAGGAGTTCATGTTCGACTCAATGACTGCAAGGTTCCCAGGTCCCGTGGCTGCAAAACCAGCCCAAATCATCACCACACCACCACCGTGCTTGACAGTTGGTATGAGGTGTTTGTGCTGATATGCTGTGTTTGGTTTTCGCCAAACGTGGCGCTGTGCATTATGGCCAAACATCTCCACTTTGGTCTCGTCTGTCCAAAGGAGATTGTTCTTGAAGTCTTTTGGTTTGTTCAGATGCAACTTTGCAAACCTAAGCTGTGCTGCCATGTTCTTTTTAGAGAGAAGAGGCTTTCTCCTGGGAACCCTTCCAAACAAACCATACTTGTTCAGTCTTTTTCTAATTGTACTGTCATGAACTTTAACATTTAACATGCTAACTAGAGTCTGAGATGTAACTCTTGTTTTTTTTGCAATTCCTCTGAGCATTGCACGGTCTGACCTTGGGGTGAATTTGCTGGGACGTCCACTCCTGGGAAGATTGGCAAACCTTCCCATATTGATGGGCAGCAACAATTGCTTCTCTAAGATCATTGCGGATGTCTTTCCTCCTTGACATTGTGTTAAAACACACCTGAATGCTCCAGACCAGAAAACTGCCAAAACTTCGGCTTTTATAGAGGTGGTTACACTTGCTAATGATCAATTAATCAAGGGCATTTGATTAGCAGCACCTGTCTGCTACTTAGCATCTTAATTCCTATGGAAGTAGTAAGGGTGTACTTCGTTTTGCACACATAGATTACTGCCAGGAGTAGGGCAGGTTAGTAGCCAGCAGTAGGGCAGGTTAGTTAGTACAGTGTGTATATATATATATATGATGTATGATAATGAACACCACAGACTACCTGCGGGAAGCACACAGGCAACTCTCTGATTCAAAGTATTACACCCAACTGCAGGAGGATCCAACTAAAAAATACATGCGAGAACTCAAAAGAATCATTAAAACACTCCCTATCTGCACAAGAGAACAAATTCTGGACCTGATACCAGCTAACCCAAAACTTGGTACATTCTACATGCTCCCTAAAATTCACAAAGAGGGTAACCCTTGGCGCCCTATTATCTCTGGATCTGGCACACTTACCGAGAATATTTCTGGCTGGGTGGAGGGCATTCTAAAACCACTTGTCAGGAACACACCCAGCTATATCCAGGATACCACCGACCTACTAAACAAACTGAATGCCATTGGCCCACTCCCAACAGGAACACTACTAGCAACTATGGATGTAGAGTCACTTTATACAAACATCCCCCACGAGGATGGGATTTCAGCCTGCAGATACTTTCTGGGACCGCAGAAGCCACTCACAGAGACAGTGACTAAATGCATCGAATTTATTCTGACCCATAACTACTTCACATTTGGAAATGACACATACCTCCAAACAACCGGGACCGCTATGGGTACTCGGATGGCGCCACAGTATGCCAATCTGTTCTGCGCAAAACTGGAAAGTGACTTTCTTTCCACCTGTCACTTGAAACCCCTTACATACCTTCGCTACATCGATGACATCCTCCTGATTTGGACCTCTGGCGAACAGGACCTCCTACAGTTCTATGACAACTTCAATACGTTCCACCCGACCATCAACCTCAAACTCTCCCATTCTCTGGATGAAGTACATTTCCTAGACAACACCATTACTATAAAGAACAACCAACTACAGACTTCTGTATACCGCAAACCTACAGACAGAGCCAGCTATTTGAGGGACAACAGCTTCCACCCGACACACACCAAACATGCAACTATCTACAGTCAAGCCATACGATACAACCGGATATGCTCCGACACAGCAGACAGAGACCAGCAGATTAAAGCCTTGAGATCAGACTTTATAAACCGTGGGTACAACCACAGAATTGTAGACCAGCAAATTCACAAAGCCACCAGAATACCAAGAATTGATCTCCGTGAATACAAACAGAAGGAGACCAGCGACAGGGTACCTTTGGTGGTCACATATATCCCACACCTAGGAGCCCTACGCAAGATCGCCAGGAAACTACAACCCATCCTCCAGGAAGATACAAGACTGCAACAGGTCTTCCCTGAAGCACCCTTATTATCATACAGACAACCCCATAATCTCAAGAATATTATGGTGAGGAGTAAAGTATTCAGCAGTACAACTGAATGCGGGACAAAACCATGCCAGGACCCAAGATGCAAAACCTGCGCAATGCTCTACACAGCGGACACAATACAAATACCACACAGGAATCGGGAATACAAAATCAGAGGAAGGTTCACCTGTTCCTCCAGCAATGTCGTGTACCTCATCATGTGCATGAAATGCCCAGGGGGCTGCTACTACATAGGTGAGACATGGCAGGGGCTAAACAAGAGAATGAACCTGCACCGCCACAGCATCACACGTGGAACAAGAGACAGTCCTGTTGGCGAACATTTCTCTGACTCTGGCCATAAGATGAACGATCTGAGGGTTGCCATACTCAAAGGTAATCTTAAAACACCGAAAGAGAGACGGTTGCATGAATACAAATTTATGCAACTGTTCGGGACACTTAGCAGTGGCCTAAACAGAGATCGAAATTTTATGAGTCATTACTGACACAAGTGAACTCTCTTCCCATGAGTGCTATAGGCCATGTCTGTACATACTGTGCTATATGTATGCACACACAGCTGTCTCTCACACATACTTATACTCCTTGTTTTTCCATCTCTATACACCAATAGGGACCACATAGTATCCACACACACTTTTAGTTATGCACTAACTCTCACATTTCCACACCCACCCACACCATTTATATCCGCTCCCACTCCACACACACCTTTTGTACAGCACCGTATATACTGTGGGCTCTCCGTTCATGTTAATTCACACAGATACTCACACACACTCTTACATCACTTGCTTTCAGGAACCTTTTGACACCTCCAGCCATAAAACACATCTACACCGGGGGAAGGACCAGCACAGATAACATTCCAATAGACACTGTTTATAGTATAGCTTTTGCTTGCTTCATTCATTGTAACATCGCCGGAAGAAGAGATCAGTGTATCTCGAAAGCTCGCACAAATAAAAGCATTTCGTTAGCCACAGAACGGTATCATCTATTTATTTTTTGATAATTGAAGCTCGGCTAACACGGTACTGATACCTCTACACATATATATATATACAGTGGTTGACAAATCACCAAAAAATCTACTCGCCACACAAAAAAATCTACTCGCCACCTAGTACCAAACGTGTGCTGCTTGGGCCAATATTTACTCGCCCGGGGGTTAATGTATAGGTTTGTCGAACACTGTATACTGTATATATATAATATATATATATATATATATATATATATATATATATATATATATATATATATATATATGTATATGTAGCCATGCCATCTTTGGCTACTAACCTGCCCTAATCCTGGCAGTAAGTCCTGCTAGAATCAGACTGCCAGTAGTCAATAGAGTTTTTCTCCACTCACTAGAGCTGCACTTGAGTGACGGTGGGAGGCAGTGACATCTGGCCTGGACATGTCCAATCATGTAACAGACATGGTGCCCTCCTCCTAGCTGTACTTAAGGGCAGTGCCGCCCCAAATTTAGTGTATATATATATACACATATACACAAAAATAGTAGCGCTAAATTGGTGATAACGTGTTGAACTGATATGATTAAAGTGAGAATTATGTGACACTTAAATTGTGTGAATGTAGAAAGTGTGAAGTGTAGACAAAAGTGACTGAATAAACTCAATGTATAAAATAGTTTTAACAAAAACAGTGAATCAATATGAATGTATCACGTGATTTCCCAAGCCAGCTCCAAAATGTCCAGTAAACTAGAAATCCAGTCCCAGACTGGGGATTCTTATGGAGACCGCTGCAGCCTCTTAGTTGTGTAGCCAACTACAGAATACCTATAGGGAAAAAAAAAACAAAAAGAAGCGAAAGCTCCATAGTGGCAAGCTTATAAAAATAAATGTAATGTTAAAAAGAGAGACACGGTCTATTGGACCTGCACTCATAAGAGAATTAAAATGGAGGCATTTGAGAAATAATCTCTACACGGTTGACGTCACCAGATTGATGCCAAGGTCTAATGCTGGTACAGCTGGGCTGCATGGGGAGCGAGTCGTGTGGTCCACCCTGAGGAAGTGACGTCAGGAGTCACGAAACGCGCGTAGGGTGGAGCTTAGTTTGCACGCATTGCTGCGTGCTCGAACCAGCTGAGGAGGGTGCAGTGGGCGGTGACGTCATCTAAGGTGGACCAGGCGCTCTGAGTTGCGGAAGGAAGAGGTACACGCGGGATCCAGCCTCCACACACACCACGGCACAGCCCCTCATGTCTGCGGACGGCACGTTGTAAATCGTGTAGTAAGGTCATTGAGCATGTGAGTGCATCAGCTGAATTGATCTTTTTATTGTTTTAATAAATTGTACTGTACTACACTATTGGCAAATTTATTTTTTATACAGTATGCTATCGGGCATTGCGGTTGATCCATGTGGAGCGGGTGAATTATATCTGAAGACCCCAATCCAACCCTTTCAGCGATCTAGACAGCTAACTAAAGATACCTTTCAAGGTCTGCTTATATCTATCTAGATGTAAGTAGATAGCAGTGGTGTGGATGAGATCCCCATGACTAGAGGGTACTGCGCAATGGTCTCTTGTCCTCTTTGATTTCAGATATACTTACCATCGTGAGAAAACCAGGAGGACCACCTGTGAAAATCTAAGGAATGTACCTTTCAGGCACAGGACCAGCAACAATATATCAGGTTCACGCGCTAAGGACTCTGTTCTCTATATTATCAATACAATCTGCACACTGAAAAGTGATTAGCTAAGCTGCAGATCTGTTTTTTCTCCTGTAATCAATTGCTTGCTCGGGGCTAATTAACTCGCTGGGTGCGGGTTGGAGAAGGTAGATAATATGGTACTTGCCGAGTCTTGGGGCGAAGCCGAGAGAGAGGTCGTTGTCCGAGAGCCAAGGTCGAGGGTAGGAGCCAGGAGGAAGGTAGTTGTCCGAGAGCCGAGATCGAGGGTTGGAGAGCAGCAGATGGTCAGAGGCAAGCCGGGGTCGAATTTCAGAGAGAGGTCCTAAAGCCAAGCCGGGTCGGTACATAAGAGAGGAGACAATGAAAAGTTAAAGTACAAGGCACTAGGTGAGGCAGAGGAGATGAAACACGGATGAACCATGAAACTATGCTCAACCAAAGAAGGAGCGGCTGAGCAGGATATTTATAGGAGCCAGAGTCCAATGAGGGTAAGTGGCGGGACGGAGGAGTGACCACCAGGCAACAAGGGATAGGTCAGGGCACAGGGGAGCAGCTGAATAGATGATTGAGTGGGTGTGTATCTTGAGAGCGGTGTGCGCATCCCCTGTGCGCGTTCTGTGTGGGAGGAGCGGTCGCGCAGCATGGGAGGGGGCGGAGCCTAACTCCACAAGAATGTGGGAGAGCGCTGGCCCGAGCAAGAGCGCTTGGCAATGGCCGCGAGGGTCTGTTCAGCGGGAGAGGAGTCCGCACTGCCGGAAGAAGGTTGGCAGAGTGGAGAGCGGCAGCGGGTAAGGGGAACAGCCTCTTGGAGCGAGGCGTTCCCAGATCCCTTACAACCTAGTAGATTTATTTGACACAAAAATAAAAAAGAAAACAAAATCAGTTTTAAAACTTATAATAAGGCACTGTCTATCTCCTCCCCACTCCCCAAACACTTACTACCACAAGAGGAGCAGAAATTGGAGCAAAGTGTCTTGATACATTGATGCAAACTGATGCAGAGTCAAAATGAAGCAATTTGCACTTGTTTTGGAGCAATGTTTTGGAGAAATTTTTATTTCTTTGGACATTTTTATTTTTTATAGCACTCTAAAAAGAACAATAGATATCAATTTATGTTCATCTATGTCAAAAAGCCAACCAGGAGAAAAAGGAAAAGAATGTTGTGCAATTTGCCTGTCAAAGTCCTGTCCCACAAACAAAAGGTGTCACCTCTCACCCCTCCACCCAGTATTGTAGGTAGTGCATCGGCTTCAACACTACCTCAGCATGGAACCCTTGGTGGTTATGCCTCTGGTCCCAGAATTGCCTGCTGTAGGTTTCAGGAGTTATCTCGTTCTTAGCGAGCTAAACCTTCTTCAGGAGTTAGTAATTGTCTGTTATCTCCATTTCAATCTCTGGGTATGCTTCAGAAGCACAGCCATTGAGTTCGGATGATAGGTTCTTGACCCACCCATCCTCCAGAGTTTGTGGACATAGTGTTTCTCAAAGAATTGGTGGTACCCATCAATCTCATCCCTCACCTCCACAAAGTGAGGGAAGGCATTATAGAACAGCCTCAGGGTGAGGCTAGATCTGTTTTCTCTGAGCCCAGGGGTAGGGTCGGCAGGGCTGGGGAAGTTATGTCCATTCGAGATACAAGCCCTCATAGTATGCAGGACTATCATCCTTTCTTTGGAGGTACAAGTAGGACCTAGCTGTCCCAGAAATTTCAAGGGCAAATCTCCTGGGTTGGTGAGCGCAGTGACATCCACCAGGAAAGGGCCACCTGAACTGCTGGTGTTTATACATTGGGGCCAGACAGGGGGGTTCATCTATGCCTGGGCCTGCAGACTCATGCTCCCTCTCTACGGTACACCGGTATGTGCAATCAGAAGCTTGAATAGTTCCTGCTTGTGCTTGCCCTGGGTGTTGAGGTTCTCCTCCATGCAGGCTGCATGAAGCCTGTCCTTGGTCCACCCTCTATATTGCATCTGGGCTTAGGTAGGACAAACCATACTCTTGCTTGAACTATGGATACCGTACTACTAATAACTATGACTGGGATTCACTGTAAAACCTGGTTATGAGATCTCTGTACACATACTAAAGAGTATTTAAACCTTGAGCCTAGTGATCCCGCTGCTGCCACCAGAAACAGGTCTGTCATGATCAGGGGTTGATCAGACTAGCAGGTTCGTTTGGATCGCCAGACAAAACACATGATGTTTAATAAAACAGGTTTATTTAGCAAATGATAACAGGTAATCCCACATAACATAGATATATACAAAGTTAACATTCTGTCAGGAATCAGAAAGAATACCCTGGGAGACTATGGTAGGTGTCCCGGTGTAAAGTACAGTGAGGTCACTATAACAGGGACTTACCCCTGTTCAGAAACTTGCCTCTGATCTAGCTGTGTGCCGGTTAATTGCAGGTGTGCAATCAGCCAACTCCATCTGCCTAATCACAGCTCTGTGAAATAGCCTGTTCTGAGACAGGAAGGGAGATTCCTGAGCTGACATTTGGAGCTGACTCAGGAAAGCAGAGAAGCCTGCACACAGACACTGTCTTGAGCACAAAGGGGTGCTGAGATCAAGACACCCAGAGACTTATATTCCTGGACACAGGTGACCCAGAAACCTAACAGAGACTGACATGAAGGGCCACCTGCTTTAAGGTATCTCGTGAGACTTTTGGGAATAGGCTGGTAATGGGATTATCCCTCCAGTCCTGCAGATAGAGACTGGGGAAGTAAGTTAGCCCTTACACAGGGGTATGCGTTTATTGTGTTTGTTTTCATATGTTTGCTGTGCTATTAAAGGAAACAGACAATAAAGCCTTATTTTAATTTCACCTTAAAACAGTCTCCATTGCATACTTCTGAACACGTCTCTTACAGTCACCCACTGCAACATTTCCACCAAAATACTTTTGCCTCCAGGCACTGGGATGGAGTTTGCCACTAGGGTCTAGTAACGCAAAGTTCCTTGAAAGCTGGATTCCCTGAGCCAGGGAACACATTGGGAAATAAATCAGCTCACAGGCTGAATGGGCCAGAACAAGTGATGACTTTACCAGCCTCTGGGAAAGTGGGAAGAGCATCTGTGTTCACCGGCTGCAGAAAGTAAATTCTTGGGTTGCTCCAAAGCTCCTAGGGCCTCATGCAGTAAGCGTTGATAATGATTTTTTCGCCATTTTATAGCCAAAATTGGGTTTGAGATTCAGTAAGCGCCGATAAGTGCTTGCTTTCGGCAGGTTTCGTATCCGATAATTTTGTTATGGCCAGTCGGCTGCCGATAAGCCTGTTTTCGGCACTGATCGCCACTTTTTTAAATCGGCTGGATTCAAGTACCAAAATCAGCTTATCGGGGCTGATCGGCACTAGGAAATTGAGATGTTATGGCCAATTTCTCCCGCCAACTAAAGTTGGCAAGTTGGAGGGGAGAACGATCGCTAAGGCTGCCGAAACGGCACTTAGAAAAAAAAACTCTTCTGTACATCAATGGAGTCAATGGAGCGGGGACGTATAACATTATAGTACTGTTTACGTTTCATTGCTCACAATACAAAGGTGATTTGCATTACAGTGTGGGGGGCATTCACTGCATTGTGTCACAGCTGACGTGTATTATTTGCATAACATTGTACTTTTAGATGTTTTCATCATTTGCGTGTCACATTACTCATCATGTGATGATGTGTCAAATGAAAATCCTATACTCAACTCTTAAAGGAGAACCTCACATCATATCACACATTTTACTGAACTGAGCGACAATTATTTATATGATGTTACACATGTCACACATCTAACACATACACCGTATATTCATGTTGCTTTACATTACACAATGCTTGTAATGTGTAACGCATCTTGAAACCTTCATGTACATCTTTCTTCTCATGTTTACATGTAGTTTGGGTCCTCCCTTTTTTCATGACGTCACTTATTGGACACTCAATCACATTGCATGTTTACATTGTAAACGTTGCATTACAAGCACTTCAACCTAACTTCTACACACATCTAAAGTAATTAATCATTGTGACACCTTTCAAACTGATTCTATAGCAACTATCCTCATTACATAAATGCATACATATGCACACGACAATTCATTGTTGTCAACATGTGACAATAACATGGCTAATTACACATGTTGCAGCAAACATTTTCCACGTCAATCTCAGGCTTTTTGTCTAATTACATGACTGACTGTTGCGTTCAGAAGTGTTACATGCATTGCACATTACACTTATTTTTTTCAAGCAATGTTTGTACAAAGCTTCACATGACATCATTGTCAAATATCATGATTCCCTGCAGAATACACAGAATAAATACTTCTAAGATCAAGTGCAAACAGCTTGGGACAGAAGTACTTTAATATGTTAATGTAACACCTTGCATTTTACTATGTCACCTGACATCATCACATACCTATTTAAAGGACGCCCATTACCTGCTCATTCACAGCTACTCATTTCAAAATGTTGCGATTGTTTAGGAGAAGGAGGAACATTCTTTTCCATGACATGCTTGCTGATCAAGAGAATGACATAGGGCAAGGGAGGGACAGAGCCAGGGACAGTGACAGGGACAGGCACGCGGATACGACAGGGACAGGGAGAGGGACAGGCCGAGGGACAGGTAGAGGGACAGGAGATCAGAGGAGAAGACAGAGGAGACAAGTTGTGCCTCGTCCGCGTGTGTACAGGGAGAGAACCCTGTTAGATGGGATGAGTGAGGAGGAGATAGTAAGTCGCTATCGTTTGAGTTCAGCAGCAATCTTATCTCTTTATGAGGAGATAAGGGGAGATTTAGATTTTTTGACAGCCAGAGGTCGTGCAGTCCCTGGGCTTGTTAAAATGCTGTGCTCATTACATTATCTTGCTTCCGCGTCATTCCAGACAACTGTGGGCATAGTGGGCGGGGTCTCGCAATCTACATTCTCGCGGGCCTTTACCCAGTTTCTCTATGCACTCAATAGACGCGCTAGGAATTATATTCATTTTCCTACAGAGGCGACAGAGTGGCTGGAAGTCAGGACTGGCTTTTATAAGATAGCAGGGATACCATGTGTGCTGGGTGCAATCGATTGCACACATGTTGCTTTTATTGCACCTAGTCAGAGTGAGCATGTTTACCGCAATCGTAAGCACTACCATTTACTCAATGTACAGGTGGTATGTGATGCCACGATGAGGATAATGCATGTGGTACCCAAATTCCCTGGTTCCAGTCACGATTCCTCTATCCTGAGGAACTCTTCAGTCTTCCATGCGTTCGAAGAGGGACATTTTGAACATGGTTGGCTGCTGGGTGAGTACAGATTTAGATGTTCTAACACAAAACACATTTTTCTTTAGGAATGTTGTCATTGTAGAATCTTATCACTAATGTAAGCTTATGTGTGCTCCATTCATTATAGGTGACTCAGGATACGGAATTAGGCCGTGGCTCTTGACTCCGGTGCTAAACCCTCAAACTGAAGCAGAGGAGAGGTACAATGCAGCCCATATCTCTACAAGATCTGTTATAGAGAGGACATTTGGCCTACTCAAGACCAGATTTAGGTGTCTGGACAGAACTGGTGGGGCTCTTCTATACAAGCCTCAAAAAGTGTCTGATATTATCCTTGCCTGTTGCATTTTGCACAATGTTGCACTCAGGCACAATGTACAATCAGACCTAGCTGAGCCTTTGGTAGACGAGCATCCCACCCATGTAGCTGCTGAAAATGAACAAACAGCCAGTGGTGGCCAGACACGCCAGAATCTCATCAATTCCTTTTTTTCTTGTAAGTAAAAACATATATGTTCCTAGTTCTACTTTTATAGATTAATTATGTTATATTAACAATAATGTTTCTTTATATAACCTTCTGTTAGGACACAGATGAATATGGGTTGCACACCTTTCTTTTCTCTGCTGTGTGCACAAAGGGATGTGGCACCGGTATGTTATTGTTGCACAGGTTATATAATCCCTCTTCAATTGTACATTAGTTGTGTGTATGTGAATACAACTGGGGTAACAAAGCAGTCATATTTTAGCATTGTGTTGTTCCTTATGCAAACACAATACACATAGTATGGCCATAGTCATTCATTCTTGCAGTATGCTTACATACAATGTTATTGGTGCAGTGTAATATGTACATCCATATGATGTGTAGACCAGGCTGCTTTACATTTTGAATGTGATTAAATATACATGGTGTTGCACATTTAACACCAAATACACACTTTGCTGTGTTGCTTACGGTACTGAAGATGGCATGTCAATGTTTGCAATTTATATATTGTTCCATTGCATTATAGGTATATCTCCAGTATGACTGATCATGGTATGTATATTTGCTGACATCTGGCGTAAGATGTGCCTACCTCAATATTCGTATAATTATTTGAAGTAAAAACCCAACATATTGGTTAAAAGAAAAATGTTACATATATGTACTTTCTGTATCATGTACATGCATTTAGCTACTATTGAGGTTTCATGTGCATTGTATTAGAAAATGATTACTCCCATTTCATCACATTTAATGTATGTTCCCTTATAAATTCCATTAATGTAATACAGAGGTGTTTGGAGAGAAGGGGATAACTGTACTTATTTGTTTACTTACGGGAGCTCATTAATCACGGATGCAATTGACTGATCATAACACTCCATGCATGAATGCCTGTAATCACAACAATGCGTGGTACATCTTATATTTAGCAATGTGGGTGATTATTAATGCTACAAATTATTTGTCAACATTAATTAAAATGTGTCACGTGTATGTATAAGTCACACGTGTGTTGATGTGACCTACATGTAACAAGTGTCAAAGTGTAAACAAAACCACAATTGTGTCAAAAATGTTACTGTAATTTTGCATTTCTAATTTCCCACAATGACAATGTTGGTAATATATTTGGAATGTCATTGACGTCACTTCATCATTATCATGATGATAATTATCAAGTATTCTCAAAATATAAACATCAATCACGTGCACATTAGCATAGGCACACTTTTTAAGACAACTGTTTGTGTCTGTATCAATTTGTGTATGATCCATGTATAACACCGACAAATGATAACAGCAGGTTTATTATGGTAGCTTATATCATCATATTGACTGTAGTATGTATGTGTTGAACGTTTAATAAACACAGTAAACTATAGTTAGTTTGGTACATGAAATATACACATAAACGTACTTCATTACATGATGTTGATGTAATATTCAGAACATCATGCATTGTAGGGGACCACAACATCTTGCCAATAACATTATTTGCTACAGTCCCAAACCATTTTATCAACAAGAGATTTTTAACAAGAAATGGCTAGTTGGTTGTAAGTGTCCTTTACATTGGGAGAAGGAGTGGCTCAGTGAGTAAAGACACACACTGGCACTGAGAGTTTGGAGCAGGGGAGTCTGGTTCAATTCCCGGTGTTGGCTCCTTGTGACCTTGGGCAAGTCACTTTATCTCCCTGTGCCTCAGGCGGCAAAAAATAAATTGTAAGCTCCACGGGCCAGGGACCTCAGCCTGAAAAATGTGTCTGTAAAGCGCTGCGTACAACTAGCAGCGCTATACAAGAACATGCTCATATTATTATTATAATTATTATTATTGTTACATAGTTTCGACAGTCATACGTTCCATTACACAATAGAATACACAAATGTGTTAGCAGAGTGGGAATGGTTGTTATATATAAAACACACCATGGCCTAAAATGTTAGTAGTAATTAAAGAACACTCAAGAAAATTTCTAGCTGCACTCTTTTGCAACATCATTATGTTAATTAAGTGCTTATGCAATATAGGCATAAGGGTATCACATTTTTAATTGTTTGTTAATAAGCGCTGCAAGCAATATAAAATTAGTTCCATATGTAGTATAGTAGTCGGTGGCTCCTCCTCACAATCATCTCATATAAAGGTAGACTCTTCTGAAATCATACATTGATCCGATTGTATCTTCCCCGACATCTCTGAAATACAGCAAACACATGATGGTCAAAGATGGCACCTTACTATATATGTATCCGTGACAACGCGTTACACAGCTCTATATGATTGTGTAGATACACACGTCAGTCACTTATATGTTAGAACTACAAGTGTACATCATAATGTAATCGTTAATTAAATTAGTAGCAGGCATAACTATGTATATGAAGTTAACGTTGCCTGTATACTGAAAAATGTGCGCGCACATCTTAGTGTGCGCACGCACTTCACGCTTGGGTCGACTAACTGTTAGCGCATGTGCAAAGCAATGCGTACGTTGTGCGTTCAATACATGTTGAAAATAGCATTAACCATTAAATATTTATTTCAAATACAATGAAGGCGAAACTACATTCGTTCTAAACGAGTACATCTGTATTCTTTTTAAACAGACGTGTGTGGACAGAAAGCACGGCCGATAACACAATGCGCAAATGCAATACGTGTGACGTCATGTTAAGCCAGCGTGAAGCGCACGCAAACACTCCTCCCACTGAATTAACATTCGGCTAACGCCCAGTGTATGCCCACAAACACTGAGGCGCACGCATGACACAGTGCAGTTACCGTAACTATAACAAAACAACACAGCCAATAGGCTTTGACGCGCATGTCGCTTGGGGGCGGGACTTACATCCGTAATCCTTTTTAAGGACGCCTTGGCACATGACAAGGGTCCCACGTCATACATGGTCGACCCGGTTTGTTTTTTGTAGATGTTGCATGATAACAAAACAGGTGTGTGTTACAGTTATGGTAACATGTTTATAATATGTTTAAAGGGATAGGAAAGTACATATATTTATTCCGTGAGCAATGTGTACTACTCTTTCAGGTTCTACTATATTGTAATAGGAAACAATTTGTTTGTGATCGCTACATGTTATGCAGTCTGCAATGTTACGCTGTATCCACGCATTTAAAGTCAAAATGGTGGTTACAAAAAAAAAACTTTTAACGCTGAGTCAACGCATAACGATTGTTATATTTACCATTCTTGTAGAAGTAACACTTCGTCTGCCTGCAACTGGTCGCTCCAGAAAACCAAGGCATTTGCATCCACGGTTGACCCAAACGCTGAATCCTGTATGACACACATCTCCTCCATGAAGCGCTCATAGGAATCGCCACTGCTTTCTTCAAACAATTGGTCCGGAGGTAGGTTCATTTCTTCGGGTACCCATTCGAATGCGTTTGCAGCAGAAAGGCTTGGTACAAAATCATAGTAGTTATGTTCTTGTAGAATATGTGTTTCAGCAATGGAGGGTGCAGATATTGCAGCAGGGATCGATTCACACGGAACAGTAGTAGCGGATCCATTGCTATTGGCATTAGGAATAAATATGCCATTTAGCACAATATGTGTGCCGTTTTCCACGGTGAATTGTTTTTCCTTAGCAATCTTCCAAAAACCATACCTTTCTTGTAGCTTATCCTGCAGACGTTCAAAACAGTCATTAGTTGATAAAGTGAATCTTACTGAGGATTTAAAATTTCGCGCACGCCCAGGTTCTTGGTAATAAGGATACTTTGCTCTAATCAAATCATAGATTTGTCCCATGTTGGCTTTCTCGTCCGGACTTGACACAATCGCTTCTGCAATCATCAGTTTGTACCCCTTGTGTGGATGCATATTTGTACATAAATCATCAGCCATTGCAGAGTATCAGAAATGATGTGTGCAGTTCTATGTTCTTTGCTCATAATAATAAAATGGTTCAAATGCTAACTATTTTGTGTCTTTCCTTTTCAAGGTCACACAATGTTTCAACTTGTACTCCTTGTTTCAAGCACCAATTGTAGGTCTAGAAATAATTGGTTTCACATTTGTGGTTTCTGATAGCCATTTGACTGACCAACATGTAGCAACTTTTATCTACTTTCTCAAAACATTTGTAGACTTTTAATTAAGAAACATTGTGGGTTGAGGAAAAAAACATTGTCCACTTTATGAAAATAGTGCTTACATAGCCATATAATGAAATACACACACACCTGCAAAAGTATTTTTTTTCCCCATAAATTTCTGTGTCTATTTGAAAGTCTGGTTAACTCCCTGTCTGCATCAGAGTTTAAGTACGTGTGTATATGTAGATATATATATCTCTCTCATAAATATATATCTATATGCCCCTGAGGAAGCCCTAGAGGAGAAACGCGTAGGGCAGACCCTGCAGTCATTGCAGGCATTGCAAACCGAGCAGAGTGAGACGCGCTGCAGAACGGAGTGGAGATAGCGCTGTGACGTCATTGGAGGTCGAAGTCTCGCGAGAATTGGAGCCGGAGCACGTGACGCGGAAGTAAACCAGGCTAGCAGCAGTGCAGTGGACCGGACAGCTTACTCTACGAGTGTGAGAGACTCAATTCAAACTCTCAACTGCTTGAAATTATTTCACACCATTCCCTTTTCCCCTTCCCCCCCCCCCTCCCTGGTGAGCTATATCCCATGTTAAGGAGACACGCAGCTGCAGATGAAAAGGTGACCCCTGAAGCAAGCAGCACACGTGGAGAGTCTGAGATCCATGCAAACAGCAAAGAAATCCCAGCAGCAGTGTTCCTGAATCCCAGTGGTGGATTAAAGGCTTATATTTGCCTGACTAAGTGTAAGTGTATATCTTACCACCTTAACTCTGAAAGTAACAGACATACTGCCCTATGATATTTTTCTCTTTGTCTCTTTCCTGGCTTATTTGCGCCTAGGTCATTTCTTCTCTACATTATCCATTGCGGCAAGTGTGGAGCCGCAGACCTAATTGGCTGCATTCAAGCAAGAATAGATTGTAAGGTATAACACCTCCTGTTTGACTGATTGGCAAGGGGTAGTTAATATTAATATTTTCATTACTACAACCCCACTAAGTGTTTGGAATTTGCGCTGATTGTATTCTGTTTTCTATATATATATATATATATAGATACTGTATATATATAATGTCTGTAAAACCAAACTTTTAATGTGTGTGTATATTACAATATTTAAGGGTTTATATGTAAAGAGGGATTTTTATGTTGGTGTGATTTATTTAAAGGTTTAAATAATAGAGGCTTAAAATTGGTTATGGCCTATTGCATTGACCTGTCTGGTAAATGTGATTTACCATCAAACAAGGGTTTTTTTTAAATTTAGAAGGCCTGTAGTGTTACAACCAATAATATCTCTGTAATGCAGGTGTACACAGAACATATTGATGGCAGTAAGTAGGCCTTGTATGAAACCTATTTAAATGGTGATAAACATGAGTGAATTAAGTAATAAACATTTGTTTTAGGCCAATACTGTTATAGGCTCACAGTTAGTATAGTTCACAAACATTAGGCCTGTATTATTAAAATACTGTGTTTTCTCAAGGAAGCATGAAGTGTATGTTTTCTGAAAAAACATCTATACCAGTTTAGATAGTACAAATCATATATATATATATATACACACACACACTGTGTGTCTACATATATCCATACATACTACATATATATTAGTATACATTCACAGATATGTTCTTGAAACAAGAACACATAAATGATTGAAGGACAACATTACAATGGGCAAGCAAGGTGAAGGTAAGTAATATTTTACACTTAATCCTGCTGTACACGGACAAGAAAGATGTTTGCAGTTAAATAGATGTGTGTTTTTAATTGCATGTGAATAATATTAACATGCAATGATTACATCAAGTAACACACCCAAATACAATGTTTTGCAGGTAAGTCAATGGCAGCTTCTCTAAACATAGCAACTGGCTCCTGGTGGACCATTACTGAACAGATGATTAATACATCAATATTAATAACACTATTCATTAATGAGGACTGTTAACATTTCCAAAACTTCACGTGTACAAGAACATACTTGAAAGTTTGGAAACAACAGGTCTTCAGCATACATACAATATTCATTAGATAATCTGAAGTCAACAAAACAAGGCCAAAGACATATTTAGTGAATTATAACATTTATTTATTTTTTTCCTTTTGAGAGCGAGTAACAGGCCTGCTTGTTGTCTCTTGGATTTTCCTTTTTCGTTTAGCAACAACTTTAGGCACAACAGAGCCACTTTGAGTGGCCTCTGGCACTTCACGGGCAGGGCTTGTGGCCTCTGGCACTTCACGGGCAGGGTTTGTGGCCAGTGACTGTTCACGGACAGGGCTTGTGGGCAGTGACTCACTGACAGGGCTTGTGGGCAGTGACTCACCGACAGGGCTTGTGGCCAGTGACTCACCGACAGGGCTTGTGGCCAGTGACTGTTCACGGACAGGGCTTGTGGCCAGTGACTCACCGACAGGGCTTGTGGCCAGTGACTGTTCACGGACAGGGCTTGTGGCCAGTGACTCACCGACAGGGCTTGTGGGTAGTGACACATGTGAGCAAGTTGGTACACCGTGCACAACACATGGTTGGTCCGTTTCATGTTTCCTGGTCAGTAGTAATTGCTTGTGGTTTTTTGTTTTTGTCGCCTCCTTTGTAGGTGTCAGCTCCTGATTTTCTACAGATGGCAGCGGTAGGATGTCGTCAGGAACCTGCACAGAAATGTCTGCTACTTGACCGGTAACATTCCGACCTGGGGAATGAACATCAGATGCATGTGGTGAACAATTACCAGCATGTAAAGATCCTGCCTGTGAGGTGTTGAAGGGGAAACTTGGTACAGTAGTCATTCTCAAATAATTAGCTTGGGTTTGCTGCACAACCATTGCTTCTAATGACGTGTTTATTTTTTGCATTTGTTTAGGCACTTCAATGAAGACTCTGTGGAGATGTGCCAATTGTGATATCGTTTGTTCCTGCAGTGAAATCATCCTTTCGAGCACTGTCATCAGATCAGAATGGCGACGATTTTCAGCTTCCACAATTTTTCCCTCTGAAGCTACTATTGCATCGTATGTGTTACTTGATGGACGAATTGGCTGTGTAACTGTTTCTATGGGAACCTCTTCATGCTCACTTGGTTGCTTTTCTGTGTATATGGTGGCATCATCATCATCATCTTCATCATTATCATCATCATCTTCATCATCATGTTCTAAAAATAAATGTACACATTATGAAATGGCATGTTAATCTCTGCTGTTTTACTATGTAATTATACTGTGTCATAAGTAACAACAAACATGTTTCCATACGTTTTATAACGTCCCATTAAAAACTACCTTGACTTACGAATAATGTTTGGACTCAGTATGAAATAAGAATGAATGAAAAGTTGTTCTAAACTCACACCTCCTACATGATACTTAACATCACAAACACAATACATGTTGTTTTAAACTTAATTTTCACTGACACTAAGTAATCCTATTTAAAGAACATGTGCAAAACAAATAATGAACATGACAACATAACATATAGAAGTGCACATATTATATGGCCACCACCTCATACACCACCTTCTAGGTGTGTTGAGCTGCATGACCCAGGTGAAGACACTTGTTCCGTCTCAGGTGACACATGTCCTCCAGGGGCAACTATATATAACAATAACATCAGTTGTACATTTACATGTGTAAATATTGAACAAACAGTTATTGTATGTTCTGTATTTATGAGTAACTAACAGCATCAGTTCCTTAACCGAAAATGTATGTGAGAAAGTGAACATAAATAGTTGTAATAACAATGTACATGCCTGTGTACTTAGAACTTTTGAGTTCCCTAACATACAACATACTATGTTTCTGCAGTAATGCGTTAGGATAAATGGATTATATTTGTAGATACAAATCATATGTTGTGTCGTCATATCAGTATCATAATGTACATAAGTATCATGAGATGAACATTCACAATGGTTATCATGAAGGTGGTCATATAGCAAAAAACTTCGTTTTTGGTAGAGGATATGTGTGGTACATTAATAGAAGCTGTGGCACACCTGAATGTGGCTGTCACTCAACAACACAACCCATGCAGTGTGTGATAATGTGTTGTTGATATCAGTTGAACTATAGATATGAGTGAACGAATGTGTGACGTACGGTTTCATAAGTAATGACTTGTTGGGGGATTTAGTACCTAGAGTTAAGCTTTCAAATGAGTGTCATTACCTTCAGTTTTGCTAGTCAGGTTGTAAGAACGGTATTCCCTTCCCCAAAAACCCTAATCAGGCAGACCTTACAATTACTTCAAACAGGTGAAAATGGTGTGAACTAAGTTGACCATAAGATGACCCTGTAATTTGGGTGTGTGCTGAACCCCACCCCCTCTGTTGACGTGTATGCTGTGATGACATATTCATTGCAGCTGCTTTAACACAATGGTAGAGGAGCAAAATAGTCGTCTGAAGTGTGCAAGTTATGAACACAATGACATAACATATGCTACGTGTGCCTCATTATGCTGTCTGTATATGACCTAAAGCAAAAATGGACCTTTTAATAAACAAGTAGACATTTGTTTGTGCTAGTGATGTTTGTAGGCCGTTGCATGCAATATATTCGATGCATGATTAGAATAGCCAGTAATGTCGTGTTTGTATGAGTTAAATAAATAATATACAGATTAATATTATACATATTTATGTTCTGTAACAGTAGCTAGTAATAATTTCTCATTAGCATGTGTTACACATGTGTGCTACCCTGTTGTTCCCCATCTTTGCCCACCATAAATTGCTTTCACTGCAGCAAAGCATTGTGGGAATTCACATGCAAATGAGCACGCAATGCAACGTGGTATATTAGTTACTGCTTTTAGTAGGACTACAACATATATGTGCAATTTGACACATATATATATATATATATATATATATATATATATATATATATATAGAGAGAGAGAGAGAGAGAGAGAGAGAGAGAGAGAGAGAGAGAGAGAGAGAGAGAGAGAGAGAGAAACAGACATATACATATATAGATGTAGGTATGCTTATATTGGGAAGACACTATAAAAAGCTGCGGAAATGTTTAAAATAACTGTAAGCAACGACACGCCTAGTACAGTAATATTTCTCACCTGGTGGAAATTGTGAGGGATAAATTCCGATGTCCCTGTCACCGGGCAAACCCTCCACGACGACGGGAAGTAATTTTCCCCGAAGCAGCTCCTCCAATGGAGTTAATATCAGACGCTGTGGTGGCGGGCCACCTCCAGTGCCAGTAGCATGCACGCGTTGGTCTTGTATTTTCTTTTTTAATTTTGACCTAATATCGTCAAATCTCTTGCGACAATTCTCCTTGATCCTGACACGATTCCCACACGCATTGACACCAATTACTATTGTGTCCCACATTTCTTTTTTGCTTGATGAACTTGTCCGCGCTTGAAAACATACAAAATATATGACGTTAATTAATAATAATACAACCACCAGTTTCCTACACTGCTAGCTGTTCCAAGAGAAAGCAAACATGCTGTTTTAGGTGTAATATGTGAAGCACATGAGCATTCACTAGTAAACCTATACATGTAAGCAAGGTTGCATTAATATTGTATGCAGTTATCGCAAATTGTACGCCTGAGTTTTGTTGTCCTTGTAACGCATGATAAAAAGCTGTGTTTCCACACTAATTAACATAGAAAGATATTCTGTACCCATATTTGCATATTAACAAAACTCACATGACCTAGGATCACATGTATTTGAAGAATAAATGGAAAGGTACACTTACCTACTAAATGTCCATAGAGACTGTCATAGTGCTCCAGAATCCCAGTGACAAGAGCCCTATTTCTTGGTCATTGAAGCGAGGATTACGTGGCTTCTCCACACGTTTCTTCCGAGCATGTTTAGGCTCAGAGCTTGCCTGCTGCTGACTGGACTCTCCTTCTTCCAATGGAAGAGACTCCAAAAGCTGGCCACCAGCAAGCACGCCACCACCAGACACCCCATCAGCAACTGAGCCACCAGCAGCACTCCCACTCCCAGCAACAGCACTCCCACTCCCAGCAACAGCACTCCCACTCCCAGCAACAGCACTCCCACTCCCACCAACAGCACTCCCACTCCCAGCAACAGCACTCGCACTCCCAGCAACAGCACTCGCACTCCTAGCAACATCATTCCCCTGAACAGTACGTTCACTCTGACGCGTACTCGCACGAGTAGCACTACCACTCCCACCAGCATCACTCTTCCCACGCTTTCCGGGCATACTTACAGCACTCACAAAAAACAGAAAACAAATGTACAGCCAATCACACGAAACACTTCCACATAGAAAACAAGACAAAGATGTAAACAAAACAACAAAGGACAAAGCTCTCACAATACACAACAAGTCTCTCAGTCAATATGCAAATATTAAATCGCCCAGCTCTGTGCGTCTCTCTCTCTCTCACTCCCAACAACACAGAGAATGATTAACAGTACACGTTGCCTTTAAATATGGCGCGCTATCCAATACATGCTTGCTTCGCCTGATTCAGCAAGATTTTTGATTGGCCAACCTAACAGCACCCCGCCACGCACGCCGATACACCTGTGTGTGATCGGCAAATCATCGTGAGAGTGGGCGGATTTGTTTTCGGTTTCATTTTGAAGACATTCGGCACTTACTGCATACGGAGAGGGAAAATCGCCAATAACATGACTAATCGGTAAGCTTGCCGATTTCACATATTCGTCGCTTACTGCATGAGGCCCCTAGAGTGGTAATTGGCTGATTCTGGAGTCTGTAATAGCCAGCTAGCTGGGCACAGGTAGGAGAGATGCTGCTGGAGCAAGCGAATCTCACACAGGGCTCCTTGTCCGTAGCACTGAACAAATTTTCTCCATTTGAGGACACTGCTCACTGTGTCTGGGAAGCAGGCACACTTGCTGGCAAGCAGTCACGATCACGGTTTACTTACAGCAGGATGCAGACAGAGCCAACGGGCTCAGAACACTGGACACAGGATATACAAATCCACATAGGATACACAGGGAGATTCACACAGTCTCCCCTAGAATCAGGATCAGGAAAGAACACAGAATGATGGCTGGTACAGGGCAGCTATAACCCAGTGTCAATTATGTAGGTGTCTGGGAGTATGGTTTGGGACAAAGGTCATATCTGCCCTAATTCAATCAGCCAGGGCTGCACACGATCCTCAAACATTAGCGAGCCCCTGCCAGACTGAGGGGCACCTGGGCAGGCTTTGGCAAAGCTGGCCATGTACCCAAATACATTACATTACAATACTTTGCGACATTCCTATTGGGAATACATTACACATAGTTTACACATACAGTGTAGAAGGAGAAACTTGGGACAGGAACACAAAGCAAATATACTGGTTGACAATGGTATCAGACGGTGGACATACCTCTAGTGTGCAAATAAGAGTTTTGCAAGCCCCACCATCACAGTGACACTGTGTGTTCATTTGCATGTAATTTCCCAGAATCCCTGGCTGCAGTGGTAGCACTATATGCTAAGGTGAAAAGCATGTTGCAGACTTTTTATGTCTGAAGCACTTATTCCCATGAGCTGTTATTTGTATTATGTGTTATTTACAGATGCAGCCATGAGTATCCGAACACTTGCCTTGAAAAATCTGGGGCAATAACCCAGTAATGCTGCAACATTTCTGTGAGATTTCTGCAGACAGACTAATGGCCCATCGGATTAACACAGTGGGGGTCAAACTGAATGGGACTTCAAGAACCCCGCTGTTTTTTTTGCACACTGAGGAGTTTACTGTTCCAGCTTAATCTACCTTTGGACTGTTCCTGTGTATGCTGGCCACAAGTCTACTTCAGTGGGTCATTAACCTTGTAGCACTATAATTTGCCAGTTATATTCTTTATCTGTTACTGTGTACAGGCACTTCTGTATGAGATTTGTGCTTCCCAGTTTACCTGTATTTTGCTTGGAGAACTAGCAGTAGCTCACTTTATATATCTTTGGTATTCCACTATTTACCTTTGAGATTTAGTGTCAGTGTGTCACTGTGTATTTCAGGGACCTAGTCAAAGGGTAAGGGAAGTACCAGGTGACTTCGGTCAACCTGGGAACGGGCCAGAAGAAGGGGTCTGTACCCCGAAACGTCACGTTGCCCTCCTTGCCCTGCACTTTTTATTTCCTGTGTTTTTTCTTCCTCTCCTTCCCTCTCCTTCCTTCCCCATCCCTGTCTTTGTTCCCTTATATACACGTTGTCCCTCTGTTGCTGTTTGACGTTATATGCATCGTAAATGTTTAATTAAATTGGACTTTTTGGCAGATCCTTCATTAATTCATTTTCTCTTGGTGTGCTGGGTACATTTTGTTCTATTGATTATTTGAGAGGAACGAGGGTCCTCTCTGTTCCTGTTTGCACCCGGTATTGCTATACAGACTTTCTTAGTGTGTGCTGTCTGTACTTACTTTAATAATGCTGCAACATTTCTGTGAGATTTCTGCAGACAGACTAATGGCCCATCGGATTAACACAGTGGGGGTCAAACTGAATGGGACTTCAAGAACCCCCGCTGTGTTAATCCGATAGCCTTGCTCCTCCTCCTGAATAAAGATGTGGGTTCCTCCAAATTGAGAGAATCCAGCCCTAGCCATGGGCTAGGAAAGGCAGTACACCTTAGCGGGTGAGGGCCTCCAGCAGTGCTTCGTAGGAGGTGGCAGTTCTGCCTTACCTCTTAGGCCAAGTCCCCAGTGGCCACTGCGGCGGATGCTGCGGTGTGCGTGCCACACAGCACAGCCCTCTATGGGGCAGGCCCCAGTGGCTGTGTGTGTGGGCGTGCAAAGCGCTGTGACGTGTACGCTGGCAGGGAAAACAAGAATTTTGTCTTCCCGTGCCGCGATGTGGTCATATGCTTGGCGGGTGATGAATGGAAAAGCAGATATGCCCCGCAATGGCCACAGCCCCCATCATGGCCATGCCCCCTCACGCATCCCATAGCTCCCCTACAGACCACAGATTACAGCTGTAGTCTATGCAAGCGCCGCCAGAACGCCAAGCGCGTGTGCAGCAGGGAGCACTGGGGTTATAGCCTTAGTGGGTAAGGGTGTTCCTGGGAGTTCTAGCAGGACTACCCATGGATGATGCCCTATCTTTCCCAATGGGAGGAGAGGGAAGAAGGTCCCTTACTATCCATGGGGGTAGTGAGAGCTGCAGGGGTGGACTGTAATGCTTGTAATGTGGAGATATGTGCTGCAAGCAAATAAAACAAGCATCATGATTCAAAAGTTCCTGGCGCCCTCCGTTCCTATTTTTACCTGAAGCCATCTACACTACTCCTACAGCCCTGGCCTGAACACACAAGATGAAGAAGATGAACAACCTAAGTTCAAAAGATAAACCCGCTGAGTTTACAACACGCTATGAGCAGGTCTAAACCCTTTCAGGAGAGTGTATAGACAGAGACTGCTAACAACCAAATTATAATAATCTCCCCATGTAGACCCTATCTCCTGCCACTGAGGGGGGGGGGGAGAGGGGGGAATGGGAAGGATAGGTGTATTACACATGCCAAAAAAAAAGGACAAAAGTTGTGATGAATGTTTGAAGAGAGATTATAGAAAAGAACCTTAATGAGGTTTTAATTAAACTGTACTAAGTTGATTTTTTTTTCAAATCAGGTACTATTATAATGCGTACATACATGATTATCAGTATATCTAACAGGTCAGCACTACTTCTCATATTTAGTGCAAATTTTAATGATTGCTGGTGCAAGGGAACAAGGACCCCCTAGGGATCCTTTCCATAATCAAATGGAAAACATGTGTGAGACTTGATTTCTTAACTTCTATGGTTGATTGAGTTCATTGAGTGCTGAGACCCCACACAATTTTTCCATAAATGAATATCATGCTCCAGTGGCATTGCAGGGAATAAGGATGAGTTGAGAAAATTATTCAGATGTGTTTTTCTCTTGAAATCTTCAGGCTAATAATGACCTAGCCCAGGGTTGTCCAAGTTCAGTCCCCAAGGAGGTATTAACAAGCCAGTTTTTCATGACAATACATACAGTACCTAAGTGTAATCCCTCTTTATTTCCCTAGATATGCAATTAGGGTGGGGGCCCGAGTTCACCTCTCCTGGATATGAATGAGACTAGTCAGCCAGCAATGAGTCTGGCTGACGTCAGACAATACAAGGTGACACGTTTTGGAACAACAGTACTTTATATGTATATTAGGTAGGAACACAATAAACCAGCCCAGTGACCCTCTGATTGGAGAACCCCAGACAAATCCAAGTGATAATGTATACACATAGGAACCTGATACATATATATCACTACGCTAGTGTCTTCAGAAGGACTTGCTTTCTCTTCAGAAGGACTTGGAGAGACTGGAAATGTGGCCAGGTAAATGGCAGATGAGGTGTAATACAGATAAATGTAAGGTTATGCATTTGGGATTCAAGAACAAAAAGGCGACTTACAAATTAAATGGAGATATATTGGGGGAATCCTTGATGGAGAAGGATTTAGGAGTGCTTGTAGACAGCAGGCTTAGCAATAGTGCCCAAAGTCATGCAGAAGCTGCAAAGGCAAACAAGATCTTATCTTGCATCAAACGGGCAATGGATGGAAGGGAAATAAACATAATTATGCCCCTTTATAAAGCATTAGTAAGACCACACCTTGAATATGGAGTACAATTTTGGGCACAATCCTAAGAAAAGACATTTTGGAACTAGAGAGAGTGCAGAGAAGAGCCACCAAATTAATAAAGGGGATGGACATTCTAACTTATGAGGAGAGGCTAGCTAAATTAGATTTATTTACATTAGAAAAGAGGCGTCTAAGAGGGGATATGATAACTATATACAAATGTATTCGGGGACAGTACAAGGAGCATTCAAAAGAACTGTTCATCCCACGGGCAGTACAAAGGACTCGGGCCATCCCTTAAGGTTGGAGGAAAGGAAATTTCACCAGCAACAAAGGAAAGGGTTCTTTACAGTAAGGGCAGTTAAAATGTGGAATTCATTACCCATGGAGACTGTGATGGCAGATACAAAAGATTTATTCAAAAAGAGGTTGGACATATTTTTAGATGGGAAAGGTATACAGGGATATACCAAATAAGTATACATGGGAAGGATGTTGATCCAGGGATTAATCCGATTGCCAATTCTTGGAGTCAGGAAGGAATTTATTTTTCCCCTTATGAGATATCAATGGATGATAGATCACTGGGGTTTTTTGTTTGCCTTCCTCTGGATCAATGAGTAAGTATAGATATAGATTAAAGTATCTGTTGTCTAAATTTAGCATAGGTTGAACTTGATGGACTACGTCTTTTTTCAACCTCATCTACTATGTAACTAGGTCATTAATTTGTCCCAGTGCCAGCACGGTATTGGAGCTCATTGACTTTGTACCGAGGGTTATAGATGCAGGCTTGACACTTAGCAAAGGTAAAGATGGAGGGTGCACATATATGAAAAGGATACTGCAAGATAACAGGGCGATTCCCTGAATGCCTCTCCTTACGCTCTACTCACGGACTAGATAGGGCTGAGTCGTTCCTGGATTACACCCCTCTGCTCCGTTGAGCTGTGATGGAATGACACTGCTACCATGCTACTCTGTCTTGCCTTTGCTTTCTGGGTAGGTACTCCTATCTGCTCTCTCTCCACAGCAGCTCTGACTACTCAAATCATATCCTGCCTCCTGTATCTCTATTGGCTCCTCCGATACATTATCCTTCCCGATACCAAATCACATCAATCCCTTCCTGGGTTCAATCATTGGCCGGAAGAGCTGTCCATCATTACAGCATAGGTGTCCCTGAAAGGGCGGTTACTTAAGCAAGTTGCCTTAGTGATCGAGTTCTGTTAATTGGTTAATTATGTGTTAATTACACTACCACTTTTACATTGGGGATACCTAAATCTATCTGTCTTCTTCTGAACTCTCTCCCTGTCTCTAAACTCATGTTACTAATTGTCTTTCTGCTATACTGTATCCTTTTGGATGTCCTACCACTATCTCAAACTCAACATGTCCAAAACAGAACTAATAATTTTCTCTCCATCTAATTTTAACCCTATGCCTGACTTCTTGTTTACAATAAAAATCTCCACTATCCTCCCGATAACACATGCTAGACATCTAGGTATCATATTTAACAAACCTAGACTAGACTACTGGAACCTGCTCATAGTTGTCCCTCCCCCACCAGTTCATCCTAAATGCTGTGACCAGGCTCCACTACATCACCAACCAAGGGGGTAGATCTGCACTGAGCAGATCCCTACACTGGCTACCCATACTTAGCAGAATCAAATCCGAATCTTTTTCTCTCTCCATTTTTCTGGGTCAACTAAGGTTTCAAACTACTGTATGTCAACAAAAAAATATATAGAGAAATGAAAAGTCCATAAAATAACTGGATATGCACCTCTGAGTGTGCTAAACATAGTGGGGGGAAAAAGTGAGCACAAATAGAAATATAATAAATACTAACTTTAGAAAATGACATTAAGTGTAGAAAGAGTGTTGAAACATTGTCATAAAAAACAGATACAAAGTTCAAAAGGAGCTGCTTCTTTAAATTGAGGCTTAGTCGCACCTCAGTGCTGGAACAGAAATCTAAATAAAATTAAAAAAACAGAAAAAGCGCAACCTTTATTATGCAGTATTTAATATAAAAATTATCCATAGACAAGAATCTTATGAGATTGCACTCACAAGCAAACAATGGAATCTTTCATCAGTATGTTCTTAACTACAGTTCTTACCTTCTCCTTTGTGCCGTGCTCCTCCTTCAGTGTTACATTACGCTGCAATGTCACATGGTATCGTGTTGCCGCGGCAACGTGGCATCATGCTGCGTCTCGTTCCCACGGCAACGTGACTTTGTGCGCCATTTGACACCGTGATTTCACGTTACCATGGCAACGAGACGCCGTGTGATATCTCAGCGTCATTTGATGCTGAATGAGGACAGCACAAAGGGGGAGGGCGGCACCCGGTAAGTACCGAAGGGTGGCGGTTATGTAAATCTGCCACTGCTCACAAAGCACAATGTGAAGTTATGTTTCTAATAATTATTTTCTAACATTTGTCATCGATCCTAAAGGACAGAAGAGTTTTTGTTTTAAAAAATATACTGATACTGATAAATCATTTATAGAGTCAATCTGATGCAAAAATCTCAATATATTTTTGCTACAAGAAAAGGTCCAGTATGTGAAGAGGCATTTCCAATACCAAATTTCTTTCAGCATTGCACTGTGGATGTGTGTTTTAATCCTCTGTAGAAATTGTCTAGGAAGTAGACTAGACAAGTACTACATAACATACTCAGTGAAGTGCAAAATTGCTGTCATTTGACAGAAAGGGGTATTAGTGGTGAACAAAAATACCATATATTACTTACCACATTAGCAGCTTAAGTTCAGCCAAATTTATGAGCAAAATATCCTTTTTCTGTACTAATTGCTGTAATTAATCAGCCACTTCCCGTGTCCTTAGCCAACGTCTTAGTAGCTTGCTACGTTGTTATTATACAAGTATGCATGGCGCACAGCACAATGTTGTGATTCCTCAATTTGTACTTTCCCTGCAGGCTATTTGCTGTGCCAGTATTGCTCAAATTACATTAACTACAGGTTCCAGGAACACTTGGCGTAGCAATATCTTCACATTTAACTGGAAATTAAATTGCCACTAATGGGAAAATATTTTTATTTTCCAACATCAACTTTTAAACCTTTTTGTAAGTGTAACATGGTCTAGAAATAACTGGGAGTTACTAAAAAGATAAGTACAAGTAGTTTTATTTTTTTTAAAGGAAAGTACTTGTTTTTGTAAGGGACCCTTATGGGTCCCTTTAGTGTTCTTTACTCCCAGGCTTGCAGTAACTGAGGGCCACATTGTGTGTGAATATACAGTCTTAGTTCATTCCCATGCCACAGAAAAATGAATAAAGTAATCTGGGAAGTTTTAGATCTGTGTGTGGATTTATGGGGAAGCACATACAACCCAGCCAATCCCCTGCCAGTATAGATAGAGCTGTTGCAGTGAGAAGGACTCAGTGCTAGAAACCCTTTGATAGGTGGAAGAGTTGCCTAGGAACAGAACAGGGGAGGTCATATAAGTTCCTGGGTTAAGGGCAGGAAAACAATCTAGGGAGCCGAGTTCTGAGAAAATATTGAAATTCATTCCATATAGGTAGGATAATATACTTTTATACTTGTACAAAGCTATAGTTCCCCCCCCTAGCTGCTCAGTATTGCAGCATACTGTTTAGAGCACCCAAGGTGCTGACTTAAGAGACATTTAAAAAAATTTACTGAACCTTTAGTTCCTGCGACGATTTACACCTGCCAACCTGTAGCTATAGCTGTACCAGTTCTGCAGGTCTGGCTTCCTTCTCCAGTGGTCATCTACCCAATGTAGACCAACCAAGTACAGTACCATTCTGACCAGTCCGGATGCAGTTTGTGAGTACCACTGTTCTTATTAGTCAGGGATGGTTAGTGGACCCTGTCCACTTGGTTCTAATCAAGCAAAACCTACACACTACAACACTAAGAGCTCCAAAGGAATGGAATGTGTTGGGAAAAGGTACCTTGGGAGGAGGTGGGGTGCACTTATTGTTTGTTCATTACCCTTGTGTTCAGTAAACTACCTGTTATTGTTCTCAATGTCTGTTTTCCATAATTCCAGTAAAGGAATTGTGAATATACAGTAAATGTATATTAAAGTTACAGGTTTTTCCATGGAGGTACTCGTGCTGGTCTCATTAACCATTTTCCCTACCTGCCCTATTTGTTTCCCAAACCAACTGTTATGAAGCTGGTCCCCTCAGGTATATTTATCAGGACACTTACCAACATTCTGTTTATTTTCTGGAATGTGACACCTCCCTGCAGGGGAAAGATGAGTATGAAAGCTGCGTTGACCATGCCAACCAGCTCAGGAATGGTCAGTGACCGACAAATTAACAAAAAATTTATATCTGAAAGCTTGACAGTACCCGCATTAGGCGTGGTGTGGGCCCTATGTACTAGTAATCCTTTGGCTATGGCCCAAGAATACTTTGCAGCCGTGGACTCGACATTTGAGACTGGAGAAGATGCACTGTATCAAGTCAGGAACTCCATACAGAACAATGGAGAAAAGTTGTTGGAGTACCTTCAGTGTCTAGAAGGCAGTCGTAAGAGAAGGACTAGCTCCTGCTGGGGTAGCTAAAGCAAGGATCATGCAACTTCTGAAAGGGGCCGTGCCACAGAGCTCTGATCAGGCTCCATAACCCCCCTCCCCCGTCCCGGATTATGCTTTCCTTATGCAGTCCATATGGGAGGATGACGATCTTCACCCAAACAGGGTTGCGCCAGCTACGTCGCGCAGCCTGTTGCTCCTGGAACCAAGTCCAATGAAAGAAATGATCTGCCAAGAGATGAAGAGAGTTCATAGGAGGCTGGATTCCTTCATGATGAGGGCCCCAGACCCTCATCTGCCCCAATAGGGCAGAGGCAGGGCCCGGCCAAGCTATCAGTGAGAAGCTTAGATGTCCTGGGGAGGACAGGAAGGCCGAGACTATCAGACACCAAGAAGGGACAAGGTTATGCCAGGAACAAGGTTCTGCTTCCGTTGCTGTGAAAATAGACACATGAATCCATGGTGTCCCAACCCAACCAACCCACTGACGGTAGAATAGAGGTTCTGAAACCTCTACAAGTCCCCGACAGAGAAACAACTGAAAGGTTCAGGAGTGGAGTGAACAGAACATCTGAAGTCTCTGAGCTTAACGAACAACCACATCAGGAAAGATGCTGCAAGTCTGGTCAGCAACAAGCCTGTTCCCACCAAGAAGGAGGCCTCTATGTTCCCGGGTGGGCAGAAGATGAAAGGTGTCCTGGCTCTCAGGTCACATTATATATGAGCTATACTAAAGAAAGTATCTACGCAACATCCCCCTAGAATCACTGGAGGGATTACTGTTGCTTGGAGTAGGGGACACCCCCCTGTCAGTATGTGGGCTACATTGACACCTGCCTATGGTTCTCAAAAGAAGTTGTAGGTATGGAAAAATAAATTGATACATGTCACTAATCTGTGCCATGAGGAATGATGATTGCCAAGTGCCCTATCTAGTAGGGAACGTCGCATGTTTGGAGCACTGGCAACCTTGTGCTAGAACATGGCGGACCTGGATATGCAAAGAGCCTGGAGATGTACCCCATGTGTTACCAGGCTTACCTGAGGAAGGAGAAGGAGAGACAATCTCCCATGGAAGGCCTCATAGGAGAGATCACCTACCCAGGGATCGAACCGTAACCATCAGTCATTGACCGAGCCACTGATTGAGCAACCTGGGCTGAATCAGGGATATACTTAAAACCTGACCTGTTGGTGGCTGTTGGTGGCTTAGAGTTGGCCCCATCTGTGATAGAAGTACGGGTGCAGGAAAAACAGCTGACCACCACACATATCAGCTTGAGTCTATCCGAAAAAAAGGAAAAGGTGTCCAGATATAAATCTATATCTCTGGATCTTTACACTTTACTTTTACTATATACAGTATGTATGTGTCTATGTATGTATGTATATATAATATTTTTTTTTAACACACACTTTCCCAGCATGCTCAAACCCCAATACCCACCACATCATATATATAATATATATATACACAGTACATATATATATATATCATATACATATATATATATATATATATATTATATATATATATATATATACATATATATATATGTATATATATATATATATATATTGTGACAAACGCCCCTCTTTTGTAGTGCTGACATCTGTCTGGGTTCTTCCCGACACAGTCTTCTAGGGTTATTTAATACAAAAAACAGGATCATTCAAAGTATTAAGCTGCTTAACTCAGGCTTCTGCCTGCTTTATTTTCATCCAAGTAAGGTACTGCAGCTTTAACATGTGTAGGTTAGAGGTACTCAGATACTTTCATTCAGCAGTTCACTCATTTCATTGTTACAGTATTTCCCACACTGTTATTTCAAGTAAAAAGAAACCAAATTATATAAACAAAATCCTATCCCTTTCAGGGATCTAACTACACATAGAATCAGTCTCTCTAACAGCTGCTGGCCAACTAACCGGGTTCCCCAGCTTAAAACAATGCCCTCTCATTTAGGGTCACTTAGATACAGCACAGTCTTTTAGCAACAGCAGTAAACATTTGTTTGGTCTTATCTGTTCGTGGTGGGAACTCGGTCCCGTGTCCAGGCAAATCCTCTGGTACTGTGATACTTGGAGGGGCCGTCAACCCCGAAACTGGAAACAGGGGAGCAGCGATACCCCCAGCCTCCAGGCTCTAAGGAGAGAGAGAGAAATGCAAAACCTCTCTGCTCTAAATACCTGTGCATGTGATTAGAAGAGCAGGTGAGGGAGAACTAGAGCCATTGTAATCTGTGGTCTGGATTTTCCATCCAGCTGCCTGAGTTAATGTGAAGCTGTGGACCGGATCATTTTTAGCTATTCCTGCACTTTCTGCTCTAAAATGGGGCAGAAAGCTGCCTAACATCTTTGGACTATGTCACATATCCCCCTCCCCAGCTCACACCTACTGGGGTGAGCGGCCATGGACCTCACTGGGGTGAGCGTCCTACCTGAAATACTTGAGCTAACTCCTCAGTACAACATTAAGTATTCACATGATACGAATATGAACTTCATTATAAATTTACCAACCGAAAAGGGCATTTTTTTTTTTCCATATTGTAAGCTACCAATATTTTTTCTCTTATACTACAGCCTTGTAATCTTAAGGGCCATCAACCCTGTATATTAATTTGTAGTTTAGCTACATTTTCAACACAGAGAACCAATATAACATTGTAATATTGACAAAATGCTTATTTGCATAGTTAAGTGTCCGTGACATAGTCCACACGTGTAATAAAAAAAAAAAATCGGTCAGTTCCCCCCAAACTTTTTTTTTTTTTTTTTTTTTTTTTTTGACTTCCAGTCTATTGCATCCTTTGACTTTATTTCATAGTCCGCTGCAACCTGCAAATGACTGGACTGTTTCTTTAGCTTCTGATGAGAACCTTGGACCAGATTCTCCTTGGCTCCACAGTGTGGTCCAGATTGGTGAGATATGGAACTATTCAGGCGCCGTGTTAACCTTCGTTGTTTTTTCTTTTCAATCTTTGATTTCCCTTTTGTGGCCATTACCAGGCCTTTGGGTTTTGGAGACCTAGTTGCCTCTGTACAAACGTAGTCCATATTAACCATGTCATCAGGATCTGTCAACAAGTTTGTGTTTTCAGGAACTGCCACCCACTTGGCTAAAACATCTTCTGTGTTGTCCTGGGTGTGTCCACTAGTTTGATAATCTTCTGGACAACGTAAATGAAATTGAGGATCTGGATTTTTGAATTCCAGATCAGGGAGTATATTCTCAGGAGGGTGCCTATCTGTTTCTGGAATAACAGCAGCACAATCAAAGTCAATTCTTTCTCCTTCCTCTTTGTCATCAGTGAGGGCATTGAGTTTACTTTCCCTGGTCTCCTTTTGTGACCGTGTCTCTTTTAGCCTTGGAATCTCTTTCTCCAACTTCATCTTTATAGCAAATCGTAATATTGCAACAGCATTGAAGATACACGTATAGGAACGTACAGCTTGCTTGGTTAGGAGGTAGGATTGATAGCCCGACTGAACCACTTTAGCCGCTTCTCCCATGTCCGTCATCTGTTTCAGAGCGAGGTTTAACTCTGTTTCATTTTCTCTATTCTTGACCTGCAGCTGCAGGTGCTCCTTCCGGGTCTTGTCCAGCTCCAGCTGCAGCCGGGCCCCCTCATTTGCCGTGTGGTCCAGCTGCTTGTAGATATCGGCCATCTCGCTTTTATAGCGCAGTGTCAGGCAAACCACCTGATGGACGGACACCTCCTCTCTCTTGGCGCACTGTATCTCGCGCTCAGCCATCTGCTTCTGCAGCTCTTCAACCTGATCGTGCCAGACCTCCCTCAGGGTCTTCACCTCTTTCTGGTGCTTGCTCTGGGTTTGCATCAGCGCCTCCATTTTTTGGAGCTCTGCAGTTTGTGTCGCCTGGATCGCCGCTGATTCTGTATTCTGCAGTGCTTCCTGCATTTCTAACTTTTCCTGGATCAATTGCTTCTCCACTTTTCCTGCTTGGTGAAGCTTCTCATCACCTTCACTGATCTGGTCAGTCAAGTCTGAATTTTTCTGTGTCAGACTTACATTCTCTCTTTTTACAGTCTCTAAATTACTCAGGGTATTCTCATAGGTTTTCTTCAATGTACACAGCTCTGTGCTGCGAGCGTAGACCTCATGGCGTGAGAGTTCCAGCTCTGCTTTAAGCGCGCTAGCCTCTTGCCGAGAAACCCCCAACTCTGTGATGAAGTTTTGCACATCTTTCTGGGACATCTCATAGCATAGTTTCCAGTCAGTTCTTGTTTTCTTTGATTCGCTTGGCTCTCTGCCTATGATGGTAGCAGTAGCCTTTGTCATCTCTAGGCGTGTCGTCATTCCTGGGACGATTGCGCCAGGCCCTATGGGCTGTTGCTCATCTCGGCGCCTTTCTGACGCATGTCCTGACAGTGCAGGTTCAAGTGGCTCGGTCACTTCCCCTGTGACTTGAGGAACAGTTTTCTTTCTTTTTGCTTTATTAGCTCCAGAGATATCAGTGGTCCTGGGCACACACTCACTGTTATCAGCTTCCACATCTTGCTTGCACTCACAGGGCGTTGCTTGCTTTTGCAGCTGTTTGTCTTTGAAAATTTTGGG
This sequence comes from Ascaphus truei, assembly GCF_040206685.1. Classification (NCBI taxonomy): domain Eukaryota; kingdom Metazoa; phylum Chordata; class Amphibia; order Anura; family Ascaphidae; genus Ascaphus; species Ascaphus truei. Next base: position 227,804,434 of record NC_134484.1, read on the forward strand.
GCACACATCTTCCATGTGACCTACTTCACGACAGGCCCAGCATACTAAATTCATCTGTGGGTACGGCTCTCCTCCAGGGTCGTGATCATAGTATGGCCTGAAGGGACACTGTTTTGTATGGTTACGTACATTACACAACAAACATTTCACGTCGGCCATTTTAGAAACCCGGCAGGGACAATTTGCTAGCTGCAATTTCACTCACTTCAGCTGCTTACATACAGCACTTGCTAGCTGCAAATTCACTCACTTCAGCAAAAGGCATTAGCTTTACAAACAGCACTTGCTAGATGCAATTTTTTTTTTTTTTTTCAGCAAAACATTTTGGTTTTCTGTTTGGGTTCAGGGTGCTATTGCATCCACACTTCGCACATTCTCTGTGTATGCTAGAAGCACAACTGATATACACAGTGGGACAGACTTCACTCATAGCATCTGTACTTTAGTTCAGCTCGGCGGCCATTTTAAACCCCCGCATTTATTTGCAAACCCACAGACTTTTTTTAGTGTCTGCCCGCATTCTCCACCATATGTGACAAACGCCCCTCTTTTGTAGTGCTGACGTCTGTCTGGGTTCTTCCCGACACAGTCTTCTAGGGTTATTTAATACAAAAAACAGGATCATTCAAAGTATTAAGCTGCTTAACTCAGGCTTCTGCCTGCTTTATTTTCATCCAAGTAAGGTACTGCAGCTTTAACATGTGTAGGTTAGAGGTACTCAGATACTTTCATTCAGCAGTTCACTCATTTCATTGTTACAGTATTTCCCACACTGTTATTTCAAGTAAAAAGAAACCAAATTATATAAACAAAATCCTATCCCTTTCAGGGATCTAACTACACATAGAATCAGTCTCTCTAACAGCTGCTGGCCAACTAACCTGGTTCCCCAGCTTAAAACAATGCCCTCTCATTTAGGGTCACTTAGATACAGCACAGTCTTTTAGCAACAGCAGTAAACATTTGTTTGGTCTTATCTGTTCGTGGTGGGAACTCGGTCCCGTGTCCAGGCAAATCCTCTGGTACTGTGATACTTGGAGGGGCCGTCAACCCCGAAACTGGAAACAGGGGAGCAGCGATACCCCCAGCCTCCAGGCTCTAAGGAGAGAGAGAGAAATGCAAAACCTCTCTGCTCTAAATACCTGTGCATGTGATTAGAAGAGCAGGTGAGGGAGAACTAGAGCCATTGTAATCTGTGGTCTGGATTTTCCATCCAGCTGCCTGAGTTAATGTGAAGCTGTGGACCGGATCATTTTTAGCTATTCCTGCACTTTCTGCTCTAAAATGGGGCAGAAAGCTGCCTAACATCTTTGGACTATGTCACAATATATATACATATACATATATATATATATATATATATACATATATATATACATATATATATATATATATATGTAGAGGTATCAGTACCGTGTTAGCCGAGCTTCAATAATCAAAAAATAAATAGATGATACCGTTCTGTGGCTAATGAAATGCTTTTATTTGTGCGAGCTTTCGAGATACACTGATCTCTTCTTCCGGCGATGTTACAATGAATGAAGCAAGCAAAATGTATACTTAACAACAGTGTCTATTGGAATGTTATCTGTGCCGGTCCTTCCCCCCGGTGTGGATGTGTTTTATGGCTAGAGGTGTCAAAGGTTCCTGAAAGCAAGTGATGTAAGAGTGTGTGTGTGTGTGTCAGTGTGAATAAAAATGAATGGAGAGCCCACAGTATATACAGTGCTTTACAAAAGGTGTGTGTGGAGTGGGAGTGGATATAAATGGTGTAGGTGGGTGTGGAAATGTGAGAGATTGTAGCACAACTAAAAGTGTGCGTGGATACTTTGTGGTCCCTATTGGTGTGTAGGGATGGAAAAACAAGGAGTACACTGGCGACACACTTTATTCGAACAAGGTCAATGCAATAGGCCATAACCAATTTTAAGCCTCTATTATTTAAACCTTTAAATAAATCACACCAATATAAAAATCCCTCTTTACATATAGGGCCTCATTCAGAGAAGGTTCATAAAAAAAATCACCGGACCATTTAAATCACCCTTTTTATGAGCGTTGCTATCACGGTATTCAGAAAGCCTTCATTACCTGTCATAGCAAAATTCACAAAACGGGTGATAAGCCGGTGATCTGATGAACGACCCTCTGAAAAGGCCTTACCCGGCGAGTTGTATCTGCTGCAGAGAGAGCTGCTCTGAGAGAGCCGTCTCTCCCTGTGCAAATATCGCCCGAAATGTATGTGTATAAATTTAAATTTTGTTAATAGTTTAGATGAGCAGGGGGTCTCCTGAGCTGAACCGCATTGGTTTCAGCCTCAGGGACCCCCTAGTTCCCGAGATACAGGCCCCGTTATGGGGTGCCAGTATCTCCTATGCATTTTATTCCCATGGTCACGTGACGCAGACATTTAAATGCATAGGAGATACTGGCCCCCCATAACGGGGCCTGTATCTCGGGAAGTAGGGGGTCCCTGAGACTATCCGCTATGGTAATGAAGTTTACTGTAAATGCATTTTTATTGCACAGGATTCATGCCAGGGGTCTCTGTTGCTAATATTAATGGATATCAGCTCCAGAGATTCCCGGCATCAATCCTATGCAGGAAAAATGCATTTTTTTTCTAAGTCCCATCTCGCCGCTTCTCTACAGGTTTCCAACACCTTTAAGCCAACTTTTTCTGGCGTGAGAATTTTGTGATAGAATCACCATTCTAGAGCGGTGATAGGCGTTCATAGCCAAATCACTGCTACTAAAATTGCACAAGTTTATGAACATGCCGAAAAGTGGTGATAAGTGGCTTATCACCGCTGCCTCGGTGATTTTTTTTATGACCAATTTTTTTTGAGCAATTCAGTCTTTTATCACCCACTTATCACTGCTTACTGAATAGCAGTAGGCATTTTGGGTGATAAGTGCTTGATAAGTGGCTTATGAACGCTTTCTGAATGAGGCCCATAAACCCTTAAATATTGTAATATACACACACATTAAAAGTTTGGTTTTACAGACATTATATATACACTGGCGACACACTTTATTCGAGCTCGGCTAGTCCCACGAATTCGGGTATACCTGGGTGTATTGAGGTTTGTGACTGTTTTCTGCCCGAGTGCATTGGGTTATTTTCCAGGCAGGGATTGAAGCATTTTATTCCCGCTGGCTGCAATACTGCACAGTATATATATATACTGCATTACAATTCATGAATTTATGCCATCTGGTAGACACGCGAAGCATTGCAGCCTATTAAATCCTAATCATTATCATTTAACAGATCAGCCGCCCATCAGCCAGGCATGAACCCAGGCTGGGAAGGCAAACGCAACGGGGCTTGTCAGAGGTGAGGAGCGGCGCATTCCAGGTATCTGCCAGGTACATACTGGGTATTTGCTCGAATAAAGTGTGTCGGTGCAGTATTAGTATGTGTAAGAGACAGCTGTGTGTGCATAAATATAGCACAGTATGTACAGTACAGAGATGGCCTTTAGCGCTCATGGGAAGAGAGTTCACTTGTGTCAGTAATGACTCATAAAATTTCGATCTCTGTTTAAGCCACTGCTAAGTGTCCCGAACAGTTGCATAAATTTGTATTCATGCAACCGTTTCTCTTTCGGCGTTTTAAGATTACCTTTGTGGCAGGACGGCCTCGCGGAGGGGTCAGTAAGACACTAGACACGATGGGAAACTTTAAACTGTAGTGGTTTATTAGCCACAACCAAATAAATTACAGGTGCACCGTCCCTTTAAGAAACCAAATGATAGAAAATAAAACCTATTCCCGTTAGAGAAACTAATTCAACTTCTTGAGCCCTTACTAACAGGGCAGCCAGCAATAAATAAATAATAACAATAAAATCTTATCTGTATTATAGCTCCAATAGCAAACAGGTACGCCGGTTCCAGGGAGCAGGCTGTGTCCAGCTCGCAGCGATCTTTATCTTTATCCTGGGTTGGGGTCCCAGCTGGTCCCAGCAGCAAAGTTCCTCGCAGGACTGGGTGACTAGAGCAACAGCTAGGGCTTCCTAGCCGGGAGAAGACTCTCCACCCTCCTGGGGAAAAACAAGCTCACCTTGTGTGAGCCACTTCCTGCTTTTTAAACCTGCAGTCTCTCAGGCATCCTGCTTAATTAGGCTGCAGATGTATGCAGTTCTCCAACTGTAGGTTAACTGGTTTAGTGCTGGAAAGTACACACATCCTCCATTCCAGCTTATTGAGTCAGGGACTCTGTCACAATATATATGTGTGTAGAACACAAAGAACAGCCTGCAACAGACCCCAATATAAAGTGCTAAAGTCAGTAAATGGTGTTTTAAAAGTATTACACTACTGACGGTGCTAGGGATAATAGATCACTGTGCCGCAGTGTCCCTGAGTGAGCCGTTCATTTGTCTGCTGCAGGGATACGTGAGATGCGCCTGCATTACGGACGGAGCCCCTGCGATGGACGCTGAAACCCCCAGCTACCCTTTGACCTCAGACAAAGCACATTGGACATTTGCTAAGTATTGCAGCAGCATTTCACAGACGTTTCTTCTCTGCTTCTACTTAGTTGTGGGGATAATGCATATCTATTACCTATGTATGCTTTCTATCTGTGTGTGCTGCGCTTCTATGCTATAGGTGGACTCAGACAATTTTAGTTATTGTCTATATTGGTTTACGCTTGCCCCTATAGGTTATTAGACCGGCCGGTCTGGGTGTTGGTAGGCAAATCACTTGCCACCACACCTAAGGGTTTGCATACATTGTTAGTATCCAATGTGCTATTTGCAGTAACATCCATGTTTGTTATATAGACATTACATGTATTATAGAGATCTCTCTTCACTCTTAATATTGAGGTTTTAAATGTATCACTCAGGTTCAGTGACACTGTGGCTTGGTTTTAATTATTATATGTTGTATGTGATGCAATTAATAAATTAATATTTTTGTATGCTAGAGTGCTTGTACCGGGATACCTTTCTTCTTCATGTTTACATACATATATATATATATATATATATATATAATATATATATATATATATATATATATATATATATAATACAGTGTTCGACAATCCTATACATTTTACACGCCCGGGGCGGGTGGATTTAACCCCCCGGGGCGAGTAAATATTGGCCCAAGCAGCACACGTGTTCGTTTTTTTAAATTCCCCCTCTGCTCGCGCTGAAAATGTTCCCGCTCGCGTTGGCTGAAAAAAAAAAACAAACTCTACCTGACAGTTGATTGGCGCGCACTCCCAGGTTTTGTGGGCGCGCGGCCAGGCTCTATATGAGCCCGCCCCCAACGAGCGGACCATTTTTTCTGGCCGGAGATCGTTGGAGAGTAAGTACACTCCAATCCTCCGGCCCCTCTGCTCATTCCCTGCGAGCCCCCTTACTCCCCGGCGAGGCAGGTGTTCCCCTTTCTCTCCCCTGTCCCCACGTCCCGCGCGGGGCAGGGGATTGCAGTGCGGGTGTTCCCCTTTCTCTCCCTGTCCCCGCGTCCTGCGCGGGGCAGGGGATTGCAGTGCCGTGTGTTCCCCCTTCTCTCCCTGTCCCCGCGTCCCGCGCGGGGCAGGGGATTGCAGTGCGTGTGTTCCCCCTTCTCTCCCTGTCCCCGCGTCCCGCGCGGGGCAGAGGATTGCAGTGCGGGGTTTCCCCCTTCTCTCCATGTCCCCCGCGTCCCGA